>NW_016815431.1:184320-190033 GCF_001698545.2 Rhinopithecus bieti
GTGTCCTTTGTAGGGACATGGATGAAGCTGAAAACCATCATTCTCAGCAAACTATCACAAGAACAGAAAACCAAACACCGCATGTTCTCACTCATAGGTGGGAATTGAACAATGAGATCACTTGGACTCTGGAAGGGGAACTTCACACATCGGGGCCTATTATGGGGAGGGGAGAGGGGGGAGGGATGGCATTGGGAGTTATACCTGATGTAAATGACGAGTTGATGGGTGCTGACGAGTTGACGGGTGCAGCACACCAACATGGCACAAGTATACATATGTAACAAACCTGCACGTTGTGCACATGTACCCTAGAACTTAAAGTATAATAATAAAAAAAAAGAAAACGTTAAGTAGAAGGAGTACATTCTGAGATAAAGATAAAAAGTATGATGAATACAGAAACCAGTAACATAGTCATTTATTGTCATTATCAAGTATTATGTTCTGTACATAATTGTATGTACTCTACTTTTATAAGACTGGCAGTGCAGTAGGTTTGTTTACACATTATCAAGAACACCTGGATAATGCATTGTGCTATGATGTTAAGATGGCTACGATGTCATCAGGTGATAGGAATTTATCAGTTTCTTTATAATCTCATGGGGCTACCATAGTATGTAGTATAATCTTCTAGGTCCATCATTGATCAGTCATTATGCAGCACAGGACTATATTTGTGTTATCTGTCTATCTCTCAGTTTATTTTTTGTATCAACCATTAGAATGTGAACTTCATAGGGAAAGGATTTTGCCTGTCCTTATCATTGTATCGCAGAACCTATACAAGTACTTGGCACACAGTAGGTGCTCACAAAGTTCTAAATGGATGCATAAAGGAATAATGAGAGTCTGGATTAAGAGCCCTGTAAAGAAGGTGACTTTATAGTGACATGAAGTTTAAGACAATATTTTTAGACTAGGAGGATCCAAGGCTTCAACCTCAGTCTGTGAATCTGTCATTGCCAGGTCCCTCCTGGGGCCTCTCAGGGGTAGCAGACGGCCTCCTCTAGAGTCCTTCTCTGAGGCTTTTTCCTGGTATCACTTGATAGACTTTGCCTACCTTGAACTTCTTTCTGACTCTGTTATCAGCCCATTCATGACACCTAGTTTCTTCCTGTCCTGGATGAATTTCTGTTCCTGACCTGGGCGTGACTTGAATTTAACTTTCATTTTTATCTACTGGTTGCCTTGTTTTAGTGTCCATGGAGGGACTGTGATTCTGGTAATGAAAATTTGTATTTTCTGATGAGTGTGAGGACATTAATGAAAATGTTAACCATTCTTGTATTTGAGCTGATGTATTGGACATTTTTTTTCTTCTTCTGTATTTATGACTCATGGATTTTTTCCAGATTTGTTGTGCTGAATATAATCCACACATATAATGGAAAGGTAAATGTTTTAACAATACTGCATGATGTCTGACTTAGAACTACATGGCATGCTACTCCACTTATAATACATCATATGGTATCCCTTGTTCCAAAGTATACAACATGAGTAAAACTTGAGGCACAGAAAGGCAACAAAAAGTCTTTATTCATTTCTGGCCTTTTATACTCCAGTCACTTTACTGTCTCTCCTATCATACTCATCTCAAGTACTTTGGAAAGTTCCCAAGGAATACCTAATGCTCTGAATATAAGAATTGAGTTTGCTACTTGCTGAATTTGCTGTTCTCTGCCCCACCTCCCTGTGGTGAGGTTTACTGCCCAGGGACATGACCAAGGGCATGCAGGCAAGTCTTGGGATCTTCCACCTCTACTGAGGTCATCATCTTCCCTTGCTCTGGAAACTGTTGAATCTGCCTCTGTTACTTATTCTCCCAATGGCCCATGCTAGTTTCTTTCTCTTTTTACTTGTAACTCTTTCTATTTTAAAAAATTTATTTATTTATTTTTGTAGAGACAGGGTCTCACTCTATTGCCCAGGCTGGTCTCAAACTCCTGGACTCATATGATCCTCCTGCTTCAACTTCTCAAAGTGCTGGGATTACAGGTGTGAGCCACCATGCCAGGCCTTTCTCTCTCAATGTTACAGTGAGTTCATGAGAGCAAACCTATTGGACATGTTTGAACATTTCCTGAGCTGTAGTCACAATTACTACAATGCTTGTCACTACCTCATTGTCAGTGCCTGCATTGGAGCAGATGTGAGTGCTCCAGATCTCTTTTCCCTTCAGACAAATTACATACCAAGACGCCTCTTTGTCCTTCATGCAAATGTTTCCCTGTCAAGTCTCCCCTGCAATTCTTGAGCTGTCTACAGCATGTCTGGATTTTAAGGTTAATATTCCATGGGCTGCCAAGCTGGAAATCTGCCACACAAATGACTGTGCTTAATTTGATTGATGGAACTTATTGTGGGTATATTTCTTGTTTTGCACATTTTTTATTCTTGGAAGGCCAGGACAAGACATTGCACCAGTATTGTTTTGTGACTCAGAAAGGACTCTGAGTAACCTTGGGGAAAAGGAGCACTTAGCTGTTTTGCTTACATGCAGTGTGGTGTTTCTGTGGGAGCTTGCCAGCTTCACATGTACACCGTTTATCAATTAAATTCCTCAGCTCTCAGATGAACTTGATCTTAAGACAGTCTTGAATTGCCTTTTAGAAAAATGGGAAAACCAGGATTGGGGGGCATTGGAATTCTGAATAGTGTTGATTTTGAATTTGTGAAAGATGGTTGATCTAATAATGTCAATACTAGAAATAATATTAACATTGATACTAATATTAGCTCTCAGATATTGAATACCTATATTCTAGGCTCTTTGCTAATAAATTTATCTACATTGTCACATTTAATTTTTACTACATTTCTCTGAAGTAGAAATATGATCCTCATGTGACAAAAGATAAATCAAAATACTGGAGAGGTTAAACACCTTGCCAAACAATATATAACTTATATGCGGCAGAAAATGCTTTGTGTCTTTCTAAATCAGATTCTTTTAAATCACTCTATGATTAATATAAAGATGGCAAATATGTTCTCTGATATTGGTGAAACTGTACTCACAGCATCACTGAGTCTTGATTGTGGGCTCTTTATTCATTGGCAGAGACTCTAGGCTCTGTTTGTAAGTATGATGATCAAGGAACCATTTCCTGCGGCTTGAGGGAAACAAAATAGATCAAGGCTAGGACACTGGAGTGCTAAGCAAAAAAAAAAAAAAAAAAAAAAAAGAAGAGGAAAAAACAAATTGAATTAATGGGGAAATTAATTCAAGGGATGAGAAAGTCTCCAGCTCAGATACAAAATAAGTGAATGTTCAGAACTCAATCAAGCATCTGAACACTGAACTTGGGGCAATCTATTGATGAGGCTGAATGTACAGTTAAAAAAAAGTTGCAGTGAGTAGAATGACTAAGGAACTTGTCCTTAGATGGGCCTGCAGAAATCTGCACACTTGGACGTGCTTCTTTTCTCCCAGGTCTGCAAAGCAGTCCAATAAACAACCTTAGCAGCCTGAGAGGTCAACTCACCTCTCACTGGGTCTGCAGAGTCAGTCCAAATCTACTACCTCTCATTATCCTTATTAGCTCTTCATCCTTGATTCAGAACTTCTGGAAGCAGATACCTCTTCAGTTTCACCAGGACAGATTTAGTTCTGAATATTCTCACATCTCTTGGCTTTAACCGAAAGAAATACCTTTTAGAATGTCTTAATTTTCTTTGCACAACAGAAGCCAGACCAGTGAAAGCACGAACAACAAAGCAAACTCATCTCGTTCTCTAAGGAGAGAGGACTGGTTATACTGGGAAATACCTCTAGTTTTTAATGTTGAGATTTCATGTACTTAGGTGAAATATAGATAAATCATTAAACCTATCTTATGTGACCCCAAGGTAAGGGACTAAGTCTAAGGAATAGAAATTTCTAGGAAACCAACTTTTCTCAGCCCAATGGGAAACATTACAGTAGTCAGCACTGTCCAGATGTGAAATGAGCTACATCAGGAGAAAAGCCATACACTGAAAAAATGACAGGTTGCTAGATACAACCTGACTGAGGCTAGATAAGCATTTGAAAGTTATGCTGGGGATGGAGCACCAATATCATGTAGGAGATTGGATTTAAATTCCTGTATTGATTAGTTATTGCTCTATAACAAATCATTACAAAATTTAATAGCTTAAGGCAATTTGTATGTTTAGCTCACATTGTCTGTGGGACATTTAAGTGATTCTCTAAGTCTTGGTTGAGCTCCCTCATGTGTTTGCAGTCAGCTGATCTAGGTAGGGGAGGCTTTACTAAAGTAGATTGGGCTCTTCCATAAATTGAGGGGTGGATGACAATTGTCTGGTTGAGAATGGCAATGGCTGGGACAAATGGGTGCTCTTCTATGAGGTCTCTCATTTTCCAGCAGGCTATCCTGGTGTTGTTCATGTAGTAGTAGTAGGGATCCAAAAGAACAACACACTCACAGCCTTTTGAGACCTGTGCTTGGAACTGACACTTTTACTATATCCTGCAAGGCAGTCAAGATTCCAAGAGTGAGGTAAGAATGACTCTGCCCTCTTAATTAGGAGGAATTGCAAACATTAATTGCAAACAATGTGAATACTAGCAGAGAGAAAAACGTTGGCCTCTCCTTTGTATTTGACCGCAATCCTCCTTCCATTCCAAAGAGTGGTGATTGTAGATTTGTGGGCCTATCTTAGTCATTTTATAAACAGGCTATGATTTTTATTTAGTTTTCCTTCTACTAATATATAGCCTGTTTATAACTAAAGGATTAATGATTCCTTATAGTGGAAATCTACAGATATCAGCTATGGTTCTTTGCATAATATATAAAAATAATTAAAATTTTGTCCTGTCTTTCTTTTATGGGATTTTTTCTTTTTACTTTAAATTCTGGGATACATGTGCAGAACACACAGGTTTGTTACATTGGTATAAATGTGCCATGGTGGTTTACTGCACCCATCAGCCTGTCATCTACATTAGGTATTTCTCCTATTACTGTCCCTCCTTTAGCCTCCCACCCCAGATAGCCCCAGTGTGTGATGCTCCCCTCCCTGTGCCCATGTGTGCTCATTGTTCAACTCCTACCTATGAGTGAGAATATGCAGTGTTTGGTTTTCTATTCCTGTGTTAGCTTGCTGAGAATGATGGTTTCCAGCATCATCCATGACCCTGCAAAGGATATGAACTCATCCTTTTATGGCTGCATAGTATTCCATGGTGTATATGTGACACATTTTTTCTATCCAGTCTATCATTGATGGGCATTTGGGTTGGTTCCAAGTCTTTGTTATTGTGAACAGTGCTGCAGTAAATAAATGTGTGCATGTGTCTTTATAGTAGAATGATTTATAATCCTATGGGTATATATCCAGTAATGGGATTGCTGGGTCAAATGGTATTTCTAGTTCTAGATCCTTTAGGAATTGCCACACTGTCTTCCACAATGGTTGAAATAATTTACACTCCCACCAACAGTGTAAATGCATTCCTATTTCTCCACATCTTCTCCAGCATCTGTTATTTCCTGATTTTTTAATGGTCACCATTCTAACTGGTGTGACATGGTGTCTCATTGTGGTTTTGATTTGCATTTCTCTAATAACTAGTGATTATGAGCTTTTTTCCATATGTTTGTTGGACGCATAAATGTATTCTTTTTTGAGAAGTGTCTGTTCATATCCTTCACCCACTTTTTGATGGGGTTGTTTGGTTTTTTTTTCATGTAAATTT
>NW_016815431.1:190456-205441 GCF_001698545.2 Rhinopithecus bieti
AGAACACACAGGTTTGTTACATTGGTATAAATGTGCCATGGTGGTTTACTGCACCCATCAGCCTGTCATCTACATTAGGTATTTCTCCTATTACTGTCCCTCCTTTAGCCTCCCACCCCCAGATAGCCCCCAGTGTGTGATGCTCCCCTCCCTGTGCCCATGTGTGCTCATTGTTCAACTCCTACCTATGAGTGAGAATATGCAGTGTTTGGTTTTCTATTCCTGTGTTAGCTTGCTGAGAATGATGGTTTCCAGCATCATCCATGACCCTGCAAAGGATATGAACTCATCCTTTTTATGGCTGCATAGTATTCCATGGTGTATATGTGACACATTTTTTCTATCCAGTCTATCATTGATGGGCATTTGGGTTGGTTCCAAGTCTTTGTTATTGTGAACAGTGCTGCAGTAAATAAATGTGTGCATGTGTCTTTATAGTAGAATGATTTATAATCCTATGGGTATATATCCAGTAATGGGATTGCTGGGTCAAATGGTATTTCTAGTTCTAGATCCTTTAGGAATTGCCACACTGTCTTCCACAATGGTTGAAATAATTTACACTCCCACCAACAGTGTAATTGCATTCCTATTTCTCCACATCTTCTCCAGCATCTGTTATTTCCTGATTTTTTAATGGTCACCATTCTAACTGGTGTGACATGGTGTCTCATTGTGGTTTTGATTTGCATTTCTCTAATGACTAGTGATTATGAGCTTTTTTCCATATGTTTGTTGGACGCATAAATGTATTCTTTTTTGAGAAGTGTCTGTTCATATCCTTCACCCACTTTTTGATGGGGTTGTTTGGTTTTTTTTTCATGTAAATTTGTTTAAGTTCCTTGTAGATTCTGAACATTAGCCTTTTATCAGATGGATAGATTTCAAAAAATTTCTCCCATTCTGTAGGTTGCCCATTCACTCTGATGATAGTTTCATTTGCTGTGCGGAAGCTCTTTAGTTTAATTAGATCCCATTTGTCAGTTTTGGCTTTTGTTGCCATTGCTTTTGGTGTTTTAGTAATGAAGTCTTTGCCCATACCTATGTCCTGAATGGTATTGCCTAGGTTTTCTTCTAAGGTTTTTATGGTTTTAGGTCTTGCATTTAAGTTTAAACCATCTTGAGTTAATTTTTGTATAAGGTGTAAGGGATGGGTCCAGTTTCAGTTTTCTGCATATGACTAGCCAGTTTTCCCAACACCATTTATTAAATAAGAAATATTTTCCCCATTTGTTGCTTGTGTCAGGTTTGTCAAAGAACAGATGGTTGTAGAGGTGTGGCATTATTCCTGAGACTCTGTTGTGCTCCATTGGTCTATATATCTGTTTTGGTACCACTGCCATGCTGTTTTGGATAGTGTAGCCTTGTAGTATAGTTTTAAGTCAGGTAGTGTGATGTCTCCAAAATAGACCACTTACCAGACTAATAAAGAAGAAAAAAGAGAAGAATCAAATAAACACAATAAAAAATCATAAAGGAGATATCACCACTGATCCCACAGAAATACAAACTACTATCAGATAATACTATAAACACTTCTACATAAATAAACTAGAAAATCTAGAAGAAGTGAATAAATTCCTGGACACAAACACCCTCCCAAGAGTAAACCAGGAAGAAGTTGCATCCCTGAATAGACCAATAACAAGTTCTGAAATTGAGGCAGTAATTAATAGCCTACCAACGAAAAAAAGCACAGGACCAGATGGATTCACAGTTGAATTCTACCAGAGGTACAAAGAAGAGCTGGTACCATTTCTTCTGAAACGATTCCAAACAATAGAAAAAGAGAGACTCCTCCCTAAATCATTTGATGAAGCCAGCATCATTCTGATACCAAAACCTGGCAGAGACACAACAAAAAAAAAAAAAAAAAGGAAAATTTTAGGCCAATATCCCTGATGAACATCGATGCAAAAATCCTCAATAAAATACTGGCAAACCGAATCTAGCAGCACATCAAAAAGCCTACCCACCACGATCAAGTCGACTTCATCCCTGGGATGCAAGGCTGGTTTGACGTACACAAATCAATAAACGTAATCCATCACGTAAACAGAACCAATGACAAAAACCACACGATTATCTCAATAGATGCAGAAAAGTCCTTCAGTAAAATTCAACACCCCTTCATGCTAAAAACTCTCAATAAACTAGGTATTGATGGAATGTATCTCAAAATAATAAGAGCTATTTATGACAAATCTACAGCCAATATCATACTGAATGGTCAAAAGCTGGAAGCACTCCCTTTGCAAACCGGCACAAGACAAGGATGTCCTCTTTCACCACTCCTATTCAACATAGTATTGGAAATTCTGGCCAGGACCATCAGGCAAGATAAAGAAATAAACCATATTCAAATAGGAANCAAAATGCTGGGATTATGTGCGCAAGCTACCGCGCCCGGCTAGTAAGAGCTATTTATGACAAATCTACAGCCAATATCATACTGAATGGTCAAAAGCTGGAAGCACTCCCTTTGCAAACCGGCACAAGACAAGGATGTCCTCTTTCACCACTCCTATTCAACATAGTATTGGAAATTCTGGCCAGGACCATCAGGCAAGATAAAGAAATAAACCATATTCAAATAGGAAGAGAGGAAGTCACGTAGTCTCTGTTTGCAGATGACATGATTGTATATTTAGAAAACCCCATTGTCTCAGCCCCAAATCTCCTTAAGCTGATAAGTAACTTCAACAAAGTCTCAGGATACAAAATCAATGTGCAAAATCACAAGCATTCCTATACACCAATAATAGACAAACAGAGAGCCAAATCATGACTGAACTTCCATTCACAATTACTACAAAGAGAATAAATACCTAGGAATACAACTTACAAGGGATGTGAAGTACCTCTTCAAGGAGAACTACAAACCACTGCTCAAGGAAGCAAGAGAGAACAGAAAGAAATGGAAAAACATTCCATGCTCATGGGTAAGAAGAATCAGTATCATGAAAATGGCCATATTGCCCAAAGTAATTTGCAGATTCAACGCTATCCCCATCAAGCTACCATTGACTTTCTTCACAGAATTAGAAAAATCTACTTTGAATTTCATATGGAACCATAATAAGCCATATAGCCAAGACAATCTTTTACAGGATTCTTACATCAATAATCAAATCAACTACCCAACAACATTAGTATTTGTACCACTGTATTCAAAACTTATAAATACTTGATTATATACGACCTATGCAACCAACTTTAGTGGTATTTGTACCACTAAATTCAAAGCTTATAAACACTTGATTATATATGACTCATGCAACTAACTTTTGAGGCAGGTAGGGCATTCATTTAACAGAGGAAAAACTAGGGCTCAAAGGGCTTATGGAAATTGCCCAATGTCACCTAGTGACATGCTCCTGAGATCAATGTCTTAGACTCTTTTTCACAGTTCTTAAGTCTTTTCCTGGGAAGATGTTAGTTTTCAGCAGAGATGTTTCCTGTCTCATACCATTAGGAGGCCATTTTACTTTAATAAGAAATAAAATCTTGCTTTACGTCCTGAGTTCATGTTCCTTTCCAAAGTGAATAATATGTTCAAAGGCGTAGGAAGATGAAGTTCTTATAAATTAAATCATAATATTAGTTTTCTGTTCTGCCTTTCTTTTTTTTTTTTTTTCTTTTTTCTTTTTTTTGAGACAGAGTCTCGCTCTTTCGCCCAGGCTGGAGTGCAGTGGCCGGATCTCAGCTCACTGCAAGCTCTGCCTCCCGGGTTTATGCCATTCTCCTGCCTCAGCCTCCCGAGTAGCTGGGACTACAGGCGCCCGCCACTTCGCCCGGCGAGTTTTTTTTTTTTTTGTATTTTTTACTAGAGACGGGGTTTCACCATGTTAGCCAGGATGGTCTCGATCTCCTGACCTCGTGATCCACCCGTCTCGGCCTCCCAAAGTGCTGGGATTACAGGCTTGAGCCACCGCGCCCGGCCAGTTCTGCCTTTCTTGTCTTATATGTTCAATTTAGCATATTTCAAGAATACGTAATCTTTAGCAAGTATCCACTTATGGCCTTAGGCAATTCTAGACATTTTTACATGTATTATCTGATACTTCATAAACACTCCATGTAATTATAATATTATATAATAAAATAATGATAATACTATGGAAAGTAAGGTTCAGAGGGAATAAATGGCCTGTAAGGTAACACAGTTCACCAGGGGTAAACCCAGCAATTAAAACTTAATTTCACTCTAAATCTTATATTTAAAAACCTCTTTTATTATCTTATTTTCTTGAATGTATAGTAAAAATTTCATCTTGATGGCATTTTGGTGTTCCTTGAATTACTGTTATATTTATAACTTCAGTTTTTTATTACAAAAGGATTGGCAACAAATGATGGCCAATGTAAAATTTCTTTCCCTACTTTACAATTAAAGATAGTGGGATGGAGCTTGGTCAGCTGACTTGTTCAAAGTCCCACAGCTATTCGTGGCAGAGCTTGGACATAAAATCAGATCTGTTAAATCCTAAGATGGGTTTTCTTCCAATTATCTGTTAATGTCTCCAGATACTAGGAATTCTACCTCTTATTTGTTCACTTTAGGTTTGCAATGCTCATTTCTTTGTTTTCCTCTTTAGACACTGAAATATTTAATCAAAATAATGCAACAATAGGAACTAAGTTTGACATTAGGAAACATGCATTCAAATCACAACTCTGCTACATTTTTTAATATTATTTTTTCTTTTTCAACTTTTATTCTAGGTTCAAAGGATACATGTGCAGATTTGTTACATGGGTAAATTACATGTCACAGGAGTTTGGTGTACAAATGATTTTGTCACCCAGGTAGTGAGCATAGTATCCAATAGGTAGTTTTTTGACTCTTATCCTTGTGCCACCCTCCACCCTCAAGTAGGCCCCCAGTGTCTACTGTTTCCCTCTTTATGTCCATTTGTATTTAATGTTTAGCTCACACTCGTGAGAATATGTGATATTTGGTTTTCTGTTCCTGTATTAATTTGCTTAGAATAATGGCCTTTGGCTGCATTCATGTTGCTGCAAAGAATGTGATTTTGTTCATTTTTATGACTGTGTAGTATTCCATGCTGTATTTGTATCACATTTTCTTTATCTAGTCCATCATAGATGGGCCTCTAGGTTAATTCCACGTCTTTGCTATTGTGAATAACGCTACAATGAACATACAAGTGAATATGCCTTTTCTGTAGAATGATTTATTTTTGTTTTGGTATATTCCCAATAATGGGATTGCTAGATCAAATGGTAGTTCTCTTTTAAATTTTGAGAGAAGTCGCCAACTGCTTTTCACAGTGGCTGAACTAATTTACATTCCCACCAATAGTATATAAGCATTCCCTTTCCTCCATAACCTTTCCAACATGTTTTTCTTTGACTTTTTAATAATAGTCATTCTTACTGGTGTGAGATGATATCTCATTGTGATTTTGATACGTGTTTCTCTAAAGGTTAGTGATGCTGAGCATTTTTTAAATATACTTGTTGGCCATGTGCATGCCTTCTTTTGAGAAGTGTCTGTTCATGTTTTTTTGCCCATTTTAATGGGGTTGTATGTTTTTACCTTGTTGATTTGTTTAAACTCCTTATAGATTTTGGATATTAGGCCTTTGATATATCCATTCTTTGCAAATATTTTCTCCCACCCTGTAGGTTGTCTGTTTACTCTATTGGTTTCTGAGCTATTCAAATCAGAAAATGCTACTGAAGTTCGTTAGTTTAATTGGATCCTATTTGTCTATTTTTGTTTTTGTTGCAACGGCTTTTGGAGGCTTTATCATAAAATCTTTCCTAAGGCCTATGTCTTAATGGTATTTCCTAGATTTTATTGTAGGGTTTTTATATTTTTAGGTTTTACATTTAATCTTTAATCCACCTTGAGTTGGTTTTTATATATGTTGATTGGCAGCAGTACAGTTTCAATATTCTGCATATGCCCAGCCAGTTATCCCAGCACCATTTATTGAATAGGGAGTCCTTTCCACAATGCTTTTAATTATTGATATTGTCAAACATCAGTTGGTTATAGGTGTATGACTTTATTTCTGGGTTCCCTAACCTGTTTCATTGGTCTATATGTCTGTTTTTGTACAAATACCATGCTGTTTTAGTTACTGTAGGCTTGCTTAAAGTCAGGTAATTTAATGCTTCTAGTTTTGCTCTTTTTGCTTAGGATTGTTGCGGCTATTCAGAATCTTTTTTGGTTCTATATGAATTTTATAATTTTTTTTCTAATTCTGTAAGAGCTGATATTGGTAGTTTGAAAAGGATAGCATTAAATTTGTAAATTGCTTTGGGAAGTCTGGCCATTTTAACAATATGATTCTTTCTATCCATGAGTATGAAATGTTTTTCCATTTGTTTGTGTCATTTCTGATTTCTTTAAGCAGTATTTTTTACTTCTCATTGTAGAGCTCTTTCATCTCCCTGGCTAACTATACCCCTACGTATTTTATTCTTTTTGTGGCTATTGTGAATGGAGTTGTGTTCTCTTTTTTGTTATTATTATTTTTTTGGAGGGGATGGTGTTTTGATTTGGCTCTCAGCTTGAATGTTATTGGTTTACAAAATGCTACTGCTTTTGTACATTAGTTTTGAGTCCTGAAATTTAACTGAAGTTGTTTTTCAGTTCTACGAGGCTTTGGGCAGAGACTATGGGGTTTTCTAGTTATAGAATTATATTGTCTGTGAAGAGAGATAGTTTGACTTCTTCTCTTTTGGATGCGTTTTTTTTTTTTTTTTCTTTCTCTTGCCCTATTGCTCTGGCTAAAACTTCCAGTACTATGTTGTATAGCAGCGGTTATAGTGGGCATTCTTATCTTGTTCTGCTTCCAAAAGGGAATGCTTCCAGCTTTTTCCCAGTCAGTATAATGTTGGCTATGGATTTGTCATGGATGGCTCTTATTATTTTGATGTATATTCCATTGAAGTGTAGAATAAACATTCTCATCTGCACATGGCACATACTCTATGACTGGCTACATTCTTGGCCATAAAGCAATTCTCAAAAATTCCAAAAAGCTGAAATTATATCAACCACACTCTTGGACCACCGTGTAATAAAAATAAATACGAATACCAAGAAGTTACCTCAAAGCCATATTATTACATGGAAATTAAACAACCTGCTGCTGAATGACTTTTGAGTAAAGAATGAAGTTAAGGAAGAAATAAAAAATTTCTTTGAAACTAGTTAAAACAAAGATACACCATACCAGAATCTCTCAGAGAGAGCTAAAGCAGTGTTTAGAAGAAAGCTTATAGGGCTAAACACCTTCATCAAGAAGTTAGAAAGATCTTAAATTAACAACTTAACATCATACCTAAAGCTACTAGATAAACAGGAGCGAACCAACCCAAAAGGTAACAAAAGAAAAGAGATAACCAAAATCAGACCCGAACTGAACAAAATTGAGATGTGAAAATCTACACAAAATATTAATGAAACCTAAAGTTTGTTCTTTGGGAGAGTGAATAAGTTTGACAGACTGCTAGATAAATTAATAGAGAATAAAGAAAGATGGTCCAAATAAATACAATCATAAATGACAAAGATGACTTTACCACTATGCCACCATAATACAAAAAACTCTCAGAGACTTTTAAAAACACCTCTATGCACGCAAACTAGAAAAACTAGAATAAATTTATTAATTCCTGGAAACTTACAACGTCACAAGATTGATCCAGAAAGAAATTTAAATATACTGAGTAGACCAATAATGAGTTCAAAAGCTGAATCAGCATTAAAAAATCCATATCAACCAGGAAGATTCCTGGACCAGAAAGATTTACATCCATGTTCTACCGGATGTGTAAAGAACAGTTCATACTAATGCTACTGAAATTATTTCAAAAAATTGAGGAGGAAAGACTCCTCCCTATCTCTTTCTATGAGGCTAGCATCATTCTGACACAAAACTTTGCAGCGACACACACAAAATGAAAACTTAAGGGCAGTATTCCTGATGAACATAGATGCAAAAATCCTCAATAAAACACTAGCAAATAAAATCCGACAGCACATCCAAAGCTAATTGACTGTGATGAAGTAGGTTTTTTTGTTTTTTTGTTTTCCTGGAATGTAAGGTTGGTTTAACATAGCCCAAATGAATAAATATGCTTCTTCACATAAACATAACTAAAAACAGAAATCACATGATCATCTTAATAGATGCAGAAAAGGCTTTTGATAAAATTTAACATCTTTTCATGTTAAAAACTGTCAATAATTTGGGCATCAAAGGAATATTTCTTGATTATTTTAATTGGAAGAAACAGCATTGTTTATAATTCTAGTTTTATGATATATATCTTGTCTCTTCATTTGACATTAAATCAATTTTTTCTCATAAACCAATGGGCATTTTTCAATGAAATAATATGCATGCTTCTATACCTTCCTGCAAGAAGAAGATCAGCCAGAGAGGGCAGTAAAAACCTGTTTCAGTAGGAATGTTGCTTAGGAGAATAATAGAAAATATTAATGAATTTGTGTTAGGTATTTATTTTCCTCTAAGGGTTTTACTGGTGGAGCAAAGTGTCTAATATGATAGATAAATGAGAAAGAAAATATCAATTTTAATGAATTTGAGGACGTACTCGCTATTCCTTTTTTGTACAATTCAATTAGATTGGTAAATTTCTCCTAATATAAATCCAGACCTTGTACACAGACAGAGAGTTGGGGATTGAGACAGAGAGAGAGAGAGAGAGAGAGAGAGAGAGAGAAACAGAAGTAGGCCTACAGAATACTGTAAATCCATTAAAGTAGGGACATGGATGAGGAAGTATATTTGCTCACCCTTTCAGTCACAGGTGGAAGGAAAGTAGGAAGATACTCAAACTTTTTCTACCAAAGTGATTCTCAAACTTTAGGGTACACTTGATTACCTGCAGAGCTTTTGATATTCAGATTTCTGGGTCCCATCCCAGAGTTTTTCATTCAATAGATATTAGATGAGACTAAGACTTTACCTAACTTCGGACAAGTTCCCAGGTAAAGTGGATGCTGCTGGTCCAAGGACCACTTTTTGAGAACTGCTGCTCTAGAAACAAGACTACCATGGCACTAGAAATAAAATAATAACAACAATAGCAATAACGAAAACTGATGCTTATGAAGCATTTGCCATGTGTTAGGCACAGTTCTAGAGCTTTATATAAAATACCTGATGATACACTTTGGATATTTTTCTCCATTCAAATCTCATGTTGAATTGTAATCCCCAATGCTGGATGTGGGGCCTGGTGGGAGATGTTTGGAACATGGGAGTAGATCCCTCGTGACTTAGTTCTGTCTTCCTGATAGTGAGTTCTCACAAGATCTGATCATTTAAAAGTGTGTAGCACTTCCTCTCTCTCTCTCTCCCTCCTCTTGTTCTCTTTTGCGTCTGCCCTTGCCAAGTGATGTGCCTGCTCTCCCTTCACATTCTGCCATAATTGGAAGCTTCCTGAGACCTCTCCAGAAGCAGATACCACTATGCTTTCTGTAAACCCTGCAGAACTCTGAGCCAATTAAGCCTCTTTTCTTATATATTACCCATCTCAGATATGTTTTATATAGTTAGAAGAATAGCCTAATAAAGAAAATTGGTACTAAGGATGGGGCATTGCAATAAAGATACCTGAAAATGTGGGATTAACTTTGGAACTGGGTAATGAGCAGAGGTTGGAAGAATCTGGAGGGCTCATAAGAAGACCGGAAGTTGAGGGAAAGTTTGCAGTTTCTTAGAGATTGGAAAAATAGTTTTGACCAAAGTGCTGATAGTGATATAGACAGTCCAGGCTGCTGAGGTCTCCGAAGGAAATGAGGAAATAACTAGCAACTAAAGCAAAGGTCATGAATGTTATGCCTTAGCAGAGAACTTGACTGCATTCTATTCATACTGTAGGGGTCTCTGGAAGTTTGAGTTTGAGAGTGATGATTTGCTATCTGCTGGAAGAAATTTCTAAGAAGCAAAATGTTCAAGATGTGGGCTGGCTGCTTCTAAGTGCCTCTGCTCAGATTCAGGAGCAAAGGTATGACTTAAAGTTGAAACTTATATTTAAAAGGGAAGCATAGCATAAAAAATTGGAAAATTTGCAGCCTGGCCATTTGGTAGAAAAGAAATCCCCATTTTCAGGAGAAGAATTCCAACAGGCCCTGGCACAACCTCTTGCTAGAGATATTTGCATAACTAAAAGGGATCCAAGTGTTGATAGCTGAGACAATGGGAAAAAGGCCTTGAAAACATTTCAGAGACCTTTGCAGCAGCCCCTCTCATCACAAGCCCTCAGGCCTAGGAGAAGACAACGGTTTCAGAAGAGGAATAGTTTCAGACCCACTGCCCTGTGTGGCTTTGGGATACTGCTCTCCTTATCCCGGCTGCTCCTCCTCCAGCCTCAGCTCAAAGTATCCCCAGATACTGCTCATGCCACTCCTCTGGAGAGTTTAAGCTACCCTAAGCCTTGACAACTTCCATGTGGTGTTAAGTCTGCAACCCACAGAGTGCAAGAGTGAATGCTTGGTAGCCTCCACCTAGATTTCAGAAGTTATATGAAAAAGCCTGGGTGCCTAGGCAGAAACCTGCTGCAGACGCAGAGGCACCATAGAGAACCTGTGTTAGTGCAGTGCCTAGGGGAAATACGGGGTTGGAGCTTTCACACAGAATTCTCAGTGGGGCTTTGTGGACCTGTGAGGAGAAGGCCACCATCCTCTAGACTCAAGATTAGTAGATTTCCTGGCAGCTTGCACCCTGCATCTCAAAAGCCATAAGCATTCACTCCCAATTTGTAACTGTCAGGCCTCTGAGCCCAAGCCAAGCCATCGCATCCCCTGTGACTTGCACGTATACGTCCAGATGGCCTGAAGTAACTGAAGAATCACAAAAGAAGTGCAAATGCCCTGCCTCGCCTTAACCGATGACATTCCACCACAAAAGAAGTGAAAATGGCTGGTCCTTGCCTTAAGGATGATATTATCTTGTGAAATTCCTTTTCCTGGCTCATCCTGGCTCAAAAGCTCCCCACTGAGCACCTTGTGACCCCACTCCTGGCCGCCAGAGAACAACCCTCCTTTGACTGTAATTTTCCTTTACCTACCCAAATCCTATAAAACGGCCCCACCCTTATCTCCCTTCGCTGACTCAGCCCGCCTGCACCCAGGTGAAATAAACAGCCATGTTGCTCACACAAAGCCTGTTTGGTGGTCTCTTCACACGGACGCGCATGACAGTAACAGCACCCCTAGGGGCTGAACTCTGCAAAAACACAGGGGCAGAGCTGCCCAAGGCCTTGGAAGCCCACCCCTTGCACCAATATGTCCTGGATATGGGACATGGAATTAAAGTTTATTTTGGAATTTTAAGATTTAATGACTTCCCTGCTGAATTTTGAACATGCATGGGGCCTGTAGCGCTTTTCTTTTGGCCAATTTCTCCCTTTTAGAACAGAAATATTTACCCAATGCCTATGTCCTCATTATGTCTTGGAAGTAACGAACCTAGTTTTGGTTTTACAGGATCATAGGTGAAAGAAACTTGCCTTGTTTCAGATGAGACTGTGGACTTTGAACTTTTGAGTTAATGCTGGAGTTAAGACTTTGGGGAAGTGTTGAGAAGGCATGATTGTCTTTTGCAATGTGAGAAGAATATGAGATTTGGGAGGAGCCAGAGGTGGAATAATATAGTTTCCATATTTGTCTTCCAAATTTCATGTGTTGAAATGTATTCCCTAATGCTGGAGGTGGAGTGTTGGGCGGGTGGCTGGTGTTTGGATCATAGAAGCAGATCCCTCATGGCTTGGTACTGTCTTCATGATACAGAGTTCTCACAAGATCTGACTGTTTAAAAGTGTGTGGCATTTCCCTATTCACCCCACCCCTGACACACACACACACACACACACACACACACACACTCTCTCTCTCTCTCTCTCTCTCTCTCTCTTGCTTCTGCTTTTGGCATGTGATGTATCTGCTCCCATTTGCCTTCTGCAATGATTGAAAGCTTCCTGAGGCCTCCTCAGAAGCAGACACAGCTATGCTTCCTGTACAGCCTGCAGAACCATGAGCCAACTAAACTTTTTTTCTTTATAAATTATGCAGTCTCAGGTATTTCTTTATAGCAGTACAAGAACAGTCTAACACACTCCATTTAATCTTTTCAACAACTATAGGTGGTAAACCTAATTTTATCCCCAATTTGCAGGTCAATTTAAGTTATGTGTCTAAGGTCACACAGCTAATAAATGTAGAGGCTGGGATTTAAATGCAAGAAGAGTAACTCTAGAGAACAGTCCACTATGCTTAACCAAGTTAGTTACCTTCTCTGAGCTTCAATTACCCATCTGTATTAGTCAGAGTCCTCCAGAGAAACAGAACCAACAGGATAGATGGATGGATGGATAGATAGATAGATAGATAGATAGATAGATAGATAGATAGATAGACAGACATGAAGAGACTTACTGTGAGAATTGGCTCACAGAATTACAGAAGCCAAAAAGTCCCACGATCTGTGGTCTGCAAGCTGTATAACTAGGAAAGCCAGCACTGTAATTCAGTTTGATGTAACTCCCAGTCTTAGTTGAGGTCTTAGGTGGTGAGGTTGGGGGAAGAGGGACAACTGATGTTAAGCCCTTGAGTTGAAAGGCCCAAAAACCAGGGCTCTGATTCCCAAAAGCAGGAGAAGATGGATTTACTAGATCAAGAAGAGAGAGAGTAAATTCACTCTTGCTTTTCATTTTTGCTTCATCAGGGCCCTCATGGATGGATGACATCTACCCACATCTGTGAGGGTGGATCTTCTGTACTCAGTCTTTTGATTCGAATGTTGATTTCTTCCAGAACACCCTCATGAATTCACCCAGACATAATGTTTTGCCAGCTCTCTAAGCATCTCTTAACCCAGTCAAGTTGACACATAAAATCTATAAAGTGGAACTCACCATCTGTAAAATGAAACTCAGTGTTCTTTTGTGAGGTCATAGGACATGTTAACATCTTCTCCATTTCTCTTAAACCTCCAGCTCTACCATTTTCTGATATTGACTTTGGGTAAGTCATTTTGCATTTTAGAATTTCTTGATTTTATCCCTTTATCTGTGTTTTGACTTAACTCATGTCATCTGTAAAATAGAAGGATCATATCTATTTTAAGCCTCCTAATTATTTGATGTTCCACTAGATAAGAGGTATGAAAATGCTTTGAAATGGAAAACAAGCACAAAGCTATGTTGAGGAAACTTTCTTATCATTTCTCCTATTGTTGATTTTTCCATGTGATTTTCACAAACGTTCTAAAAGGTACCTGATGATACACTGCTATTTATTAAATTATAGAACTCAATTACTGTCAGAACCATTGAGATTTGCATACTAGGCTTCTTTGGAACTCTCATAAAGAATGTGGACCAAAGTGTTGTGGTGTTAACATAGGAGAAACCCTGCCTTATTTTTATGCATGATTGCTATTTTCAGGCATTCTACTAAAAATTTGTCATCTCATTTAAAATTCACTGTAACTCTATGAGGTTTGATGGTATTATTGTGCCAAATTTTCCTGTAAATTGAGGTTTTGAGATGTTAAGTAACTAGCCAAAGATCAGTTAGTTAGTAAACTTGTCATTGAGTCAGAAACAAACCAGGGCAGACTCCCAAGCCTGGCTTTGTAACTAGTACTTTCTGATTTCGTTTTTCTCAATTCACACAAATAAATCTTAGTAAAATTTCGTTTAAAAATTTTTCTTTTTCTTCCATTTAAAATGTTCTCATATATTTCATACTTTCTACCCTTTGTCTATATCAGGGCAATGTGTGGCAAGTTTAGCAATAAATGAGTCTTATTCTTTAATATCAGGTAACTTCTTAACAGATTTGTCATTCTGGACACTGCAACAAAATTTACCACAAGGTTATATTACATCCATTGCACATATCTGTCTACAGTGACTGGAAGGTTTCTTCAATCTCAGATTTTATAAAGACAAAAATAAGGATTTGTCATCCACATTCTGAGATGAAGGCTCAATATATCTTTCTATTTTGTTCATGTATGCAAATACATATTCCAAATTTGCTAAAGTTCCATTGGGGGGGGATCTGATGTAAGCTTAGAGTTACTCTTCCTTAAAGAATTAGCTGAAACCCCAAGGCAAAGGGTTGGTCTCTCAGGAAAGTCACCTTGACTTCCTCTAGGTGCAGCTGAATCAGCTCTTTGTCTTTCATTCTCTCTCTGCTCTTGTTGGTCTATTCTTGAATGACACTTCCTCAAGGATACATTTAACCTTCATCTTCACTTGTGCACTTGGGCAAGGCTCATCTTTAGTTGGCTTTGTCACTGGAATGTCACTCTTTCCAGTAACTCAGCAAGTGTTGGACTCCTCAATTGCAAGTTAACAGGGAAACAACTTCCTGTTCTCTAGGTAAAAATTCTTGCTGGACCTGTCCCTCTGCAACCTTAACACTTACCTGCATTCTATCTACTGCTTTTTCTGTTACAGAGTGTTTGAGGGGGAGGGAGTGTAATTTGAAGCAGGCAGAATAACTCCCTATTTAGGTGTAAAGTCTTTCACTGTGAAGAAAAAACACATTTAATACAATTTGACAACTTTATTGAAGGCTCGGTATTAGCAAGTCTGGAACTTGCCAAAGTGCAGAGCTTATATTCAAAACAATTTTAGAAGAAGGACAGAATTTTCTTGGTGGGTATGTGTTTAATGTGTTTTAAAATAATTCTCTTTAGCTTTCTACTTTAAAATATAACTGGTGGCCGGGCGCGGTGGCTCAAGCCTGTAATCCCAGCACTTTGGGAGGCCGAGACGGGCAGATCACGAGGTCAGGAGATCGAGACCATCCTGGCTAACATGCTGAAACCCCGTCTCTACTAAAAAATACAAAAAACTAGCCGGGCGAGGTGGCGGGCGCCTGTAGTCCCAGCTACTCGGGAGGCTGAGGCAGGAGAATGGCGTAAACCCGGGAGGCGGAGCTTGCAGTGAGCTGAGATC
>NW_016815431.1:205724-209593 GCF_001698545.2 Rhinopithecus bieti
ATATATATATATATATAACTGGTATCTCCATAAGCACTGATAATTGTGATTTTACAGCTATCAGTGCTTATGACCAGGTAAATGCCATCTCAGGACACCAAAGTAGATTGTCAGAACCATTAAGATAGCCAGTTAGCTGAAGGATCTATCAAGCATCGTGAAGTAGGCTTATGAATGAGTGCACTTTGAGAAATGCTGACCTAGATTTACAGATATCAAGACACACTCCACAGGACATTGTCAGTCCTCCTACTGTTGTTCCCCATAGCTGTTTGTGTGGCTCTCCTATTTACTCATTTCATGTTTACTCACATTATCTGGATCCAAATCTAGGGTCTACCAGTTTTCTTGCTGTGTGACTCAGGACCAATCACTTACTGCTTGGAGTCTAGGTCTCTTCATCAATTACATGAAGGACTTAGAATAAAACCTACCTCTCAGGGTACTTATAAAGCTTAAATGAGACTATATATATATTTAGCCTAGTACCTGGCCTGATGTAAGGTCCTAATAGGTGGTAAAAGTATCTTTAAGGGATACAATACATATGATGTTATTTCAAACTTAATAATCCAAAATTTTCAGGGAATTCTAAAAACTGAAACTGATTTCCAAGTGTTTTGCTAACTGAATTGTGGGTCAATTGAGGCTGACAGAAGTTGAGTTATTTGTGGTCACTGATGTAACCCAGAGCCTGGGATCTATCCCCCCTCTTCTGACTGTGTGGAAGGGCTCTTTCTGTGTCCTAGTGCTCCTCAGAATCAAACGTGTCCCCCTATTCTTCTTACCGATATGTGATTCCTATTCAATTAATCAAATGTTGTATGTACCAACCCAGAGACTCTTTAAGAAAATCTGGATGTAACAATCCCAAGAATCACAACCGACTTAGTCAAAGGTCGGGTCCTGGGGTTTACTAAATCCTTGTCCTCCACACCTCAGTGGTATATTGTATAAACACATTTCAGAAAAGAAAAGAAACTAGGGACATTTCCTTCTCTCCTCCCAAGGTAATACAAAAATAAAAGAACCCTTTATAAGTGTCACAATGGTGCTTTTCATCAAGGGCAACAGATGTATAATATATTACCTTATTTATTGTTTCCTTTCTCTGGCCTGCAGAAAAGGGTTCTGTTGTCTTGTCCTCAGATGGAATAAGAGTGCAAGTGTTTGTTTCCTTACATATAATCAGATTAGTTGTTGTCATTACACTATTTTCAAGTTGTTTCTTACTGTCTCTTTCTCTCTTTCATAATAGGAAAATATGCTCTGTGCAAAATTGGAGACATGCTTCTGCTTTCTCAGATGTTAGGGGTACCATCTGCACAAGGTCCCAAAGTTTGTGAAAGAGAAGGTAAGTGACACTTACCTATCAAACTCTGATGCAATAAACAATGTGGGTAATGAGGAACACAGGGTTGGGCATTTTTGAGGGGGATGAAAGCAGGCTCTTTATTATCCAGAGTAGTTATGCCACCTATAGGCTAAGTCATATGTAACAGACATAACAAATGGTCACAGAGATAACATACACCGTGCAGACCTCTCTTCTTACTTTATTCAGCCCTCTTTTCTTATTTCCTGATAGGAAAATAAAGAACGAGTTGTCCAACATCACTTACTTAGTACTTACGCAAGTTCATCCAGTGTTGTTAAAGTAACAGCTGACCACTGCTTTTTAATAGCATAGCAAACTTGGACAATTAACTAAAAGTTTCTAAACCTCTGTTTTTTCATCTTTAAAATAAGACAATTGTGACTAAAGATGTGTTGTGTGTGGTTATCATTAGCTGCTATATATCATGCAATGTTTGTCATGGATTAGATGCCTAAAAAATGTTGAATTGAACCATTACTTTACTCTTAGCAGTCATTTGA
Organism: Rhinopithecus bieti; assembly: GCF_001698545.2. Lineage (NCBI taxonomy): Eukaryota > Metazoa > Chordata > Mammalia > Primates > Cercopithecidae > Rhinopithecus > Rhinopithecus bieti. The sequence continues at coordinate 207,603 of NW_016815431.1, forward strand.
TATTGTGGACATTCAGATTGTTTTCATTCATTTGTTAATGCTTTTATTAGAAAACTGTGAGGCGAATACTCTGTGCCAGGTCCTATGCAGGACTAACTATGGAATGGGACTGAAAGTCTGGGAGGACAGATTACATCAACAATAATATTCAAGTTACACGGTGAAAGAGGCAAATTATTTTAGGATGGGACAGTATTATGGGAGGGTTTTGCTTTTGTTTTGCCTTCTTTCAGTTTTATTTTAAAGGTATGATATAAAATTAACTTTTAAATAATAGAAAGAATATATAAATATTTCAACCAAAGCATTGGAGCACTAATATGGAAAAAACGTAACTGTTTTGGCTTCCTTATGTTTAACTTGTATTTAGTATTCGTGACAGAGACCAAGAGTTGTGCCCTTTCTCCATTCATTTCTTCTTCTGTTGTAACAGAATTATTATCTGGGCACATGGCATCCCAGAATTGCAACTGTGTTATCTAAACTCTCCTGTAGCTTTGTAAGACCATATAAGTAAGCTCTGGGCAATGAGACATAAGAATAGAAGTTTTCGATTTTATAAATGTCAATTTATAATTTATAAAATTTATCAGCCATAGTTTTCAAGGTAAGATATTTTTCTCTTATGTTTTCCCCAGCAATTTTATTGATTTAGGTTTTACACTGAGGTTTATGATCCATCTTGAGTTATTTTTCATGGATGGTGCAAAATTTGGTTCGAACTTTACTTTTTTTGCATATGGATATCTGGTTGTTTGGGTACCATTTACTAAGAAGGTTATCCTTCCTCTACTGAATTGCATCCACATCTTTGTTGAAAATCAGTTGTGCATATATGTGTGTGTTTATTTTTGTGTTTTCTATTTTCTTCTATTGATAAGTGTGTCTGTCTTGATGTTATTACTATACTCTCTCAATTACTGCAGCTCTGCAATATTGAAATCAGGTAGTATTTGTCCTCCAACTTTTGTTCTTCTTTTCAAGGATGCCTAGGCTTTACTAAGTCCTTTGCATTATCATATGGTGTTTAGAATCAGCTTGTCAATTAAAAAAAAAAAGCTTTCCTGAATTTTGATTGAAATTCTATTAGATTTGTGGGTTAATTACGAACATTTGATGCCTTAACTACTGAGTCTGCTGACACGTGAACACAGTGTTTCTCTTCGTTTAAGACTTCTTTAATTTCTCTCAGTGATGTTTTGTAGTTTCCAGTGCACAAGTTTTGCACTTCTTACTTAGATTTATTTCAAAGTATGTCTAGTTGTTATGGAATCGTAAAATTCTCCTTCGTTTTCCACCATGATTATAAGTTTTCTGAGGCCTCCCAGTCATGTAGAACTGTGAGTCAACTAAACCTCTATTGTTCGTGAATCGCCCAGTCTCAGGTGGTATCTTCACAGCAGTGTGAAAACAGACTAATACACTTCATTTTCATCTAATGTATTCTTTCTGTTCTAGGTTCTCAGCCAGTACATCTCATTATATGTACACATTATATCTTTTTAGGCTCCTCTTGGCTGTGACAGTTTCTAAGATTTTTTTTTATTTTTGATAAAACTGACAGTTTTGAGGCATAGTGGTCAGGTATTTTGTAAAGCATCATTCTATTGCAATGCTTAGTAAAGTTTTTTTTTTTTTTTTTGCTTTATGAATACTGTACTCTTTGAAAGGGATTCCCTTTGTATAGCCCATGTTAATGAATGGGAATACTCCACCTCCTTAAGGTGAAATATCTATGTAAATTATTTGTAATTCTTCTGCTTGTGAGATGTGTCTCTTGTAATTTATTTATTTATTTAATTATTATTTAGTTATATCAGTATAGACTCATGGATATTTATTTTGTTCTTTTGTTTGCAATCTGATACTACTTTGTATTACATATACTATATTATATTATATTATATTATATATTATATATTATATTTTATTATATATACCATGAGTTTTGTTTTTGCTCAGATTATTCCATCTTAGCCCACTAAGAGCAC
>NW_016815431.1:209802-223307 GCF_001698545.2 Rhinopithecus bieti
TCTTACATGTACTATATTATCTTATCTTATATGATATATTATATATTATATTTTATTATATATACCATGAGTTTTGTTTTGCTCAGATTATTCCATCTTTGCCCACTAAGAGCACTTTCAGTTAGTGTCTCTTTGTCATATCCTATCAGTGTACTGTGTGTTGTTTTATTTTCAAATGGCTTCTTTGTTTCTAGTACCACAAGATATTCCAAATCTCATATATTTCCTGCCCCAGTTCTAGAATCAGCTATTTCTCCAAGAAGACTGAATTCCTTTCATTTGGGAATGGTATTAGAATCTAAATTGTGCATGCTAGGTATGGTTGCTACTACTGGGGTGTTATTATTTCTAGGTCCTCTCAGGTGACAGAGAAAGAAAACAGCAATATATGTGTATATTCTAATTTGCACAAATATGCATATCTATATTCCTATATGTAATAATCTGTGTTTATTAAATTAAATATGAGCTAATACTGATGTCTCCAATTCTAATGCATTACCATATGGGCCATTCTGGCCTCCTTTCCTTGCTTATCTGTAAACTTATACTGTAACACTGAGAAAGCAATTTTGTCATCCATTTACTTAATTGTTCAATTCTGGTACAAATGTATACAAGCACCAGAATTTTAGCCCATGACCCTGTGGGAAACAAATTCACAAACTGGAGTGCAGTGCAAAACGATTGCTTTCTAAATTTAAATTTCTGATTGCTCATTGATAATATACAAACTTACAGTTATTTATATATTGTTTTATTCTTCAGCCTTGTTAAACTCACTTATTAACTTTAGAAGATGATTTTATGGATACTATTAAATGTTTTACCTATGTTATCATGTTCTCTGGCAATAAAGACAGATTTACTTCTTTCTTTGGAATCTGTATACCTATAATTTCTTTTCATACAGTTTTACAATGACTGGAACATCCAGTAAAATGTTGAATAGAAAGGATTAGCATGAGCATCTTTGCCTTTCTCCTCATCTCTGGAAAAAATATTCAATTTTACATCCTTATCTATGATATTTGAGGAAGTTTGCTTTCCCTTTATTTGCTGATTTTTTTTTTTTAATTGAGGAATAGATGTTTTATTTTCTCTAATAGTTTTATGTAACTCTGGAGATGATCATACAGCTTTTCTTTATTCTGTTAAGATACTGACATATATTTGTTAGTTTTTTACTGTTAAACCAACCTTGCATTCTTAGAATAAGCTACTGGGTCATATAACTTTCATATATCTTTGCTAAAATGTTGTTATAAATTACTCCATTGACATTCATAAGAGTTATTAATCTGGCCTTTTATTTATTTATAGTGTCCTTGTCTGATTTTGATTACAGGGAAAACAAATAGAATTAGTTGTGAAGTATTTCCTCCTCTTCAATTGTTTTGGAAAAATTTATGTTGAATAGGTTTTAAGTATAAAGTTAAATTTATTAATGACCATTTGGGCTACAGTGTGAGCTTTGGTAGTTTGTGTATTTCAAATGGCTGTCAATTTCACCTACGCTGTGGGATTTTTGACATAATGTTGTTTTAATATTCTCTTATTAACTGATAAAAATATCTGTAGTCTGTATTGATTTTAAACCTTTTACTCCTGACACTGGGAATTTGTTTCTTCTTTTTCAGCTGGATAGATATGGCTAGATGTTTATCAGGTTTCATGATTTTGATCAAAGAATTGACTTCTGGTTTTATTGATTTTATCCATTTTTGTATTCTATTTCATTGATTTTCACTCTGATCTTTTTTATTTCTTTATTCTGCTTACTTTGCTTTGAATTTAGTCTTATTTTCTAGATTTTGAGATGTAATCTGAGGTCATTGATTTGAGACCATTCTTTTACCATATGAAAGCATTTAGTGGTATAAATTTTCTCTATGCATGAGACAGCACCCTACAAATTTTGATATGTTTGTTGTTACTTTTATGCAGTCTGCAATTATATCTGACTTCTATTTTGATTATTTCATTGAGTCATCCTTAGAAACACGTTATTTACTTTCCAAATATTTTGAATTTGAGGATTTTCCAGATACCATTCGGTAATTGAGTTAGTTCCATGGTGCCAATTAACATACTTTGTATGATTTCAAAGTGTGTTATTTATTGAGATTAGTTTTATAGGACAGGGCATTGTAATGTTGGTAAAAGTTCCATGTGCACATGAAAAGACTGTGAATTCTGCTATTGTTGGGTCGAGTTTCCTAAATTGTCAGTCGGGTCATGTTGGTTGATAGTGTTTTGCAAGTCTTCTAAAATCTTAGTGATTTTCTATCTACTTCTCTTATTAGTGAGAATGGAGCAATGTAATATTCATCTGTAACTGTGGATTTGCCCATCTCTTTTTGCAGTTCTTCATGCTTTTGAAACTCATAGTTTGTTATGTGGCTAAAAGCTTAAGATTGTTAGGTTCTTTTGATTAAGTTATCCCTTTATCATTATAAAATGAACTTCTTTGTTATTATGAAATGGTAATATTCTGTGCTGTGAAGTCTACATTATCTTATATTGATATAGCTACTTCAGACTTTTGATTAGTATTTGCATGGTAAATCTTTTTTCATTCATTTTTAACCTATGAGTGTGTTCATTTTTGGGTGTGTTTGTTGTAGGCAGTAGGTAGTTGGTCCTTATGACATTTTATTCTAATTTATCAATCTCTGATTTTAATTAGGGTATTTATGTTATTTATACTTAATATGATTATTGATGTTTTGGTTAAAATTGAGCATCTTTCTTTTTTCTTTTTTTCTTTCTTTTTTTTTTTGAGGCAAAATCTGGCTCTGTTGCCCAGGCTGGAGTGCAGTGGCGAGATCTCGGCTCACTGCAAGCTCCGCCTTCTGGGTTCATGCCATTCTCCTGCCTGAGCCTCCCGAGTAGCTGTGACTACAGGTACCCGCCACCGTGCCCAGCTAATTTTTTGTATTTTTAGTAGAGATGGGGTTTCACTGTGGTCTAGATCTCCTGACCTCGTGAGCCACCCACCTCGGCCTCCCAAAGTGCTGGGATTGCAGGTGTGAGCTACCGTGCCGGGCCCAAGCATCTTTCTTTTTGTTTTATATTTGTCCTGTCTGATCTTTCCCCACATTTTCTTCTTTTTTTCCCGTGCATTTATTTGGTTACTGAAATTTTTTTAGGATCACAAGTTGTTTCCTCCATGTTTCCAGATGTTCAACTTTGTGTATGCTTCAATAATATCCTGCTTATATGGTTTTAATTCTTCCTGTGATAACTGCATGCTCGATTGACTGTGAGCAACCCTTCTTACAGGTAGTCTTAGCAGCAATCATCTGTAGAATAATGGTTTTTCTCATCCTCTCTCTTTTCCCTCAAGACATATTTTTAAAATCTTTGGATAATTCCATCTTTTGATTTTATTTGTAGTTTCTAAATATTCAATAATGTATTTCCATTGAGTGTAATTTTATAGTTAGAGAAACTCCTATACATAGTAAGATGACAACATTACTGTAGTTTCACATATGTTACAAGCTTTTTTTTTTCTACAAATGTTGTTACATTAATTTCTCACCATAGCCATTTGAGGGAAATTTAGGCCCAGAGCACATCATTGCTTATGGTCACATAGCAGTAATCTTTGCGGTCAGATCTTGAAGTTAGGTCTTTAGTTTGCACAATGGGACTGGGCTTGGATTGTCACGTAAAGATGACCTTTCATTCCATTATTTTACCATCTGGAAGAGCAAGTATGCCCTCACATCTACATAAAATTAGATTGAAAACTTCTGAGATGTGGTCGGGCATGGTGGCTCACACCTGTAATTCTAGCACTTTGGGAGGCTGAGGTCGGTGGATAACCTGAGGTCAGGAGTTCAAGATCAGCTTGGTCAACATGGTGAAACCCTATCTCTAAGAAAAATACAAAAAAAAAAATAATAATAATAATTAGCCAGGCATGGTGGCGTGTGCCTGTAATCCTAGCTACTCAGGAGGCTGAGGCAGGAGAATTACTTGAACCTGGGATGTGGAGGGTACAGTGGGCAAAGATTGCACCATTGCACTCCAACCTGGGTGACAGAGCGAGACTCCATCTCAAAGAAAAAATTCTGAGATGTCATGATTTATTCAGGGACACAATTAAAAGTAGATATATATCATTGACAAATTTCTATCCGCATTTCTGAAAATGGGGAAGATTGACAGTGGTAAAGCTTCATGAAGTATCTCAGGCTAGGGTTTATAGTAAGGTCACCCAGAAGCTCTAAGGCTAACCTTAATCTTGAAGTTGAAGAAGCTCTGGCCAGGTCCATTAAATTATTTATGCTTTTTAATGCAATCGAAAGGAATAAATGGAAAAAAATATACAATGGATTAAGTATCAGATCACAGGCAGAAAGGCTAGTAGTTTTACATGGTATGTTGGGAAACTTAATACACAGCAAGCAGTAACTTGCAAGCACTTGTTACTGTTTATTGTTGCCTTTTAATTATTCCTTGACATAAATATATTGGACTTCGACTTCTAAGAACAGGTGTTGATTTTTTTTTTTTTTTTTTTTTTTTTTTTTTTTTTTTTTTTTTGAGGGAAGTCCTTACTTTGTCCACCAGGCCAGAGTGTAGCAGTCTGATGCACAGCCCAGCGCAGCTTGACCTCCCAAGGTTGCAGGTGATTCTCCCACCTCAGCCGCCTTTCAAAGTAAGGCTGGACTACAGGTGGCACACTACCAGCACTCGACTCGATTTTTTGGGGTTTTTTTTTGTATGCATGAGGTTTTGGGCCCATGTTGCTCAGTTTGGTCTTGAACTGCCTGGGCCTCAAGTGATAGAGCCCACTTTGGTGTCCCGCAAAGAGGCAGACCCAAATGTTAATTTAAGTCAAAGTTGGGAAATAAGCCAAAAGTTTTATGAAAACCATAATGGGCAGCCCCAGCTTTTCAGTGGTATTGCTTTTGCACCATTTTCTGAGTAAAATCACCGCTGAGTTAAACCTGCTAAGTTCCCTCTTGGGCTACATTCAGTTCCTTAGGGCTAGGAGGACACTTGAAACATATGAAAAAAAAAAACAAGGGGTGTTCAGATCCTATTCTGAAGGCTCCTAAGTAAAGCATCCGTTAGACCAGTAGCAATGGGAAGCTTAAAGGGGCAGACCGTAGTAACATGAGTTACGGATGCTAGGCCTCTGTCAGGCAAGACTGCTCCCCTGGAGCAGTGGTTGGGAGGGGATGCAATCAAGTTAGCATGGCTGCTTCAAGATCCTGCCAAGGTTCCGTAGGCCTGCAAGGCACAGACCCATCATGGCTTCTTCGCTGGTTTGAAATAAGTAGTACTACCTCGCCAGAGCACAGCTGAGAGGATCCGGAATTCGAGTTTTAGGGCTGTTGTATTGTCACAGCTGGGACGCAAAGGTCAGCAGGCCCTCTCACTGCTGAGGCATGCGAGGGCATGGATCCTCTAGTTCCGCCTTGGTGGAGTAGTTCTGGAATGAGCAAGACAAGGCCCAAATGGGGATGTAGCTGAGTGTATAAGAGACCATTTTCTGGATCTGGAGCCAGGACTGATGCTTTAGGCCTGGCCAAAAAGGGTGTGGCCTGCTGCTTCTCATAGATGACGCCAGCTTATGGTTTTGGCTCCACTGGAGTTTTATAACCCTCCTAACTTGAATGCCCAAAAGTTCCAACAAAGGTGGCAGTTTTGTTTGTGAATGGCTGAAAATGTTGCGGCTATGGTGGGATATGAGTGGGATCTCATATTCTGCTATCTTGGGCTGATGTCCTTGGTGACTTTTAAAAGTGTGTTAAAAAATGGACCAAATGCCTATGGAGGTCGGCAGTCCAAAACTTACAGAGATATATGCCACCATTCAAGTAGTTTTTGAGTTGTGCCCTTTGTCAATTTTTTGGCTTGGCCAAAAGCAAAACCTTCTGTTGTAAGTTGGCATGGCTATGGTAGGCTAAAAGCACAGGTGGAAACCTCCCACGCCGCGGCCCTAGACTTTCCTTTCTGGCTAGGAAGAACAGCGAAAGAGACTTTGTAGTCAGAAGGTGAGGCAAAAATATTAGAAAGAGAAAGACAGAAAAAGTAAATCACATGTTTTTTAGGCGCAAGGTTTTTTTTTTTTTTTTTTTTTTTTTTTTGGTAGTTCATAGTTTCATTCTCGAATAAACTTTTCTCAAGTGGACACATGCCTTTGATCTATTTCCAAAGTCCTGAAAGAATTGTTTTGATCAAATCTGTCCAGTTTTAGTGTTGTTTTTTGGGAAAAGGATTTGCTAAGCCCCTTACTCAGCCAATCCAGAAGTAACACCAATATTTAACAGTCAAAAGAAAAGGAACCTGTTGGGAAGGAAGTTAAAATAAAGATACCCATACTTGCTAATAAAAATGAAGAGAAGGTACTAAAATCAGTATTAACATATTACTATATTGAATTGTTTTGGAAAGAGAAAATAGGCGATTTAAAAACTGGAACATAGGGAAAATGGGTGCCTGGAAGAATGTCATTATTCAACCTAAAAGAAGGAGAAGGCTCATCAAATCTAGTATTGTGTGCATGATTTTTAGGGTCTAAGCAATGAAAGCAATTAACATAAGGGAAATGCATCATTGGATATTTGTATCTTTATTCTTGTGATCCCCTTGAGCTCTTTCAGATCTGTCTATTGCTTTTGTGCATCATCAATTCCTAATTAAAAAGGGATAAATGATGCAAGTGAAAACTGCACAGGTAAAAATTATGTATATTACTTCTGCCCATTTTCTTCATGTTCATTTCTCTTTGGCTTTTTAGTCACAAATGGTGGAAACATAACAGGAAATTGTGAACAGTGAAAAATTGCCCTCAGAATAAATTGGTTGTAAAATAGTAACTTGTGAGAGCACATTAAGAAAACTGTGATTCTATAGTCTTGAATAGTGACTACAGGGAAAAGATTTGGAGTTGGAGAGATTCACTTATTCTTTCATTCATTCAACAAATACTTATCAAGCTGTTACCAAGGGCCATGCATTGCAGGGATACAGCAGCGGACGGTAGAGACAAACTCCCCTGCGCTTCTGAATTTGACATTCTAGTTGGGGGGACAGGTTATAATCGTGGTAAATGGGTAAATTATATAATATACCAGAGTGTATCAGTTTTATGGCCAAACATTAAATAGGATATTGGGGACAAGAAACAGTAAGAAGTTCTGCAATTTTAAGTAGTATAGACATGGTAGACCCCACCAAGCAATAACTTGAAGAGTGGAGGAAGGAAGCCATGTGAGCATCTAGGCAAAGAACATGGCAGGCAAAAGGAAAGGCAAGTGCAAAGGAAGAAGATTACTTGTCATGTTAAAAAACAAGGTAAGCGTGACAGCAGATTGAGCAAGGAGAAGAGTAGAGGAGACGAGGTCAGAGGACCAATAGATCAGGTTATGCAACGCTCTGCAGGCTAACTCAAAGAGTCTGGTTTTTACTATATATAAGATGGAGAGCAATTGGATAGAGAAGTAACAAGATCTAATATCGATTCAAAAAGCTAATTACAAGATCTGTGTGTTGTTAGAAAAAGGATTAGGATGTTGAGTGATGAGTTGGCATCATTTAAATGCCATTCTTAGTCTTCTGTTCACACAGATACTATTGCCGATATTAGATCTACAGGATTGAGTCCCAGCTTGTCAGCGTGACAATCAAAGCTCATCTTAATAGGGCCCCTACAACCACTTTTCAGCCTCATCACTTGTTTCTTACTTACCACTACTCCCTTATCATCCCTATCTCACCACCCCATGTCTCAAATGTCTTAAATGTGCTGGGCAGGCAAATAATACATTTTGATTTTGCTGGTTCTACCTACCTAGAATGCTTCTATTTGTCTCTGGAATTCCTATTTCTTCTGGTTAGCATAACACTTATCACATTTTATTACAACTGGTCATATTCCTGTGTCTCTCCTTGAATCCTTAGCAAAAATACTGAGTACAAGCTCTATGTGAGTCAGTTGCAATGAATACAATAGGAACAAATCTAATCACCTGATTCAAGTTAAGGGAATGTTTATATTTAGGCTAAAACTAATTTCAGAAACAAAGATGGCAGTTTAAAGCAAAAACCTTTATTTCAAAGCATTTGTCATAGTGATAAACTGAAAAACTTTATTGAGAGGTCAGTGAGGTACTAAGAAAGAAATGGGTATTGCAAAAACATAGGCTAAGAATGCTTTTATTCAATATGCTTATTATTAGTTGATATTACAGTATACATTTTATTTGCATTTTTCTCTCTACCAGGATGAAATCTCCATTAGAGCAGAGACTTTGCCTTTTGCACTGCCATGCTTGCATTTCTTGAATTATCTATGTGCTTTGTAAATATTTGTTAATTGAATAAATAATCACTTTAAGTGAACTTTAAGTTTAGATATATGCTTTTTTCTTTATCATGAAGAATTATTATTATTTTTTGCTGGTAAAAGGAACTGTAAGAAAGGTTTCAAGAAAAATGAACTCTTTGACTTGGGTTAATTCTTAGAGGAGTTATCTCAATCTGACAGAGTCTTACCTAGGGATTATTGGTAAAGATAGTGATCAATGTCTTTAAGAACAGCTATATAAAAATTTCAAAAGTGTTCTTCAGGCTATTACTGTTTACAGTGGTCTAAATTAAAAGCCAATACAATGGCTACTATTCACATTATATTAATTGCTTATATTAATTATAATTATATAACTAATGATATTAGCTTTTAATTCCAAATAATATTAACTTTTAACTCTACAGAAAACTAAAAAAAATAGCACATAAGTAAGTTTCTGGTTAATATAACTTGGGGAGAAATAGACTCTAGAGCCATGTGATAATGGGCAAGACCTTGAGTCTTTAGTTTTACTTCCCTGAAAGGATAAATATTGACCTAACAGTTTACTAGTGTCTTTTCCTCATTCACCAGTCTTTTATTATTATTTTTAGACTATAGATTGGAACCAGTTTCCCAGCTAACAGTTAATTTTCTGGCCCTGTGCACTGAGTTTATTTGTACTTTTACCACAGCCTTGGCACTGTTGCAGCACAATGGAAATTTTGTGAGAGTCACTTTATCATGCTTCATACATGATATGGTTTGGATCTGTGTCCCCATCCAAATCTCATGTCAAATTGTAATCCTCAATGTTGGAGGTGGGGCCTAGTGGGAGGTGATTGGATCATGAGGGTGGACATGCTTTTTAGTGCTGTTCTTGTGATAATAAGTGAGTTCTCGTGAGATCTGGTTCTTTAAAGGTGTATGGAACCTCCCCTCTCTCTGTTTTCTTCCTGCTCCAGCCATGTGATGTGCTGGCTCCCCACTTTTGCCTTCTTCCATAATTGGAAGCTCCCAGAGGCCTCCCCAGAAGCAGAAGCTGCTATGCTTCCTGTATAGCCTATGGAACTATGATCCAATTAAATTTTTTAAAAATATAAATTACCCAGTCTCAGGTATTTTTTATAGCAGTACAAAAATAGACTAATACAGAATATTTGCACTGAGGAACGGGGTATTGCTATAAAGATACCTGAAAATGTGGAAGTGATTTCAGAATAGGGTAACAGGCAGAGGTTGGAAGAGTGTGGAAGGATCAGAAGAAGACAGGGAGATGAGGGAAAGTTTGGAATTTCCTAGAGACTAGTTGAATGGTTGTGATAAAAATGATGATAATGATACAGAGAGTGAAGTCAAAATTGAGGAGGTCTCATGGAAATGAGGAATTTATTGGGAACTGGAGCAAAGATCATGCATGTTATGTTTTAGCAAAGAACTTGGAGACGTTGTGCCCCTGCCCTAGGGATCTGTGGAACTTTGACCTTGAGTGGAACAAATTTCTAAAGAGCAAAGCATTCAAGAAGCAGTCTGGCTGCTTCTAACAGCCTATGCTAACATGCATAAGCAAAGACATTACTTAAAACTGGAATTTACATTTAAAGGGGAAGCAGAGCATAAAAGTTTAAAAACTTTGTGGCCTGGCCCTGTGGTAAAAATGAAAAGCCAATTTTCAGGTGAGGAATTCAAGCAGGTTGCAGAAATTGGCATAAGTAAAGAGGAGCCAAGTACTAATAGCCAAGAAAAAAGGACAAGGGGCCTTGAAGGCATTTCAGAGACTTTTGAGGCAACCTCTCCCATCATAGGCCCAGAGGCCTTGGAGGGAAAAATGCTTTCATGGTCCAGGTGCAGAGCCCTTCTGCCTTGCACAGTCTTGGGACACTTCTTCCTGCACCCCAGCCATTCCAGCTCTGGCCATGGCTAAAATGGGTCCAGGTATAAAATGAGTCCTGGACCACTGTTTCAGAGGGTTCAAGCCAGGGACCTTCATGGCTTCCACGTGTTGTTAACCCTGCAAATACACAGAATGCAAGAGTTGAAGCTTGGGAGCCTCTTCCTAGATTTCAGAGGATGTATTAAAAAGCCTGGATGTCCAGGCAGAAGCCTACTGCAGGGACAGAGCCCTCGTGCAAAACCTCTATTAGGACAGTATAGAGAAAAAATGTGAAGCTGGAAGCCCCACACCGACTCACCACTGGGACACTGCCTAGTGAAGCTGTGAGTAGAGAACCACCATCCTCCAGACCCCAGAATAATAGAGTCACTGACAGCTTGCACCATACATGTGGAAAAGCCATAGGTACTCAATGCCAGCCCTTAAGAGCAGTCACGGAAGCTGAACCCTGTAAAGCCACAGGGCAGGGATTCCCAGGAAGAACCTGTAACGTGTCCCAACGAGAGGAACCAGAGAAAAAAGTGGAACCTTGTGACACCGCTTGGACCCTGAATCATGACTTAGGTAAAGCCAGGTCTAATCCTGGACATTTTACCTTACATGAGCACCCATTCCCGTTTTTCTTAGCTGGTTTGAATCAGGTTTTCTTCCCCTAGCAACTGACAACATTTTAACTGATGTAGACACTAACCAGCTTCATGACTGTGGACCCATCAGATTATCTGCCCATATTTCCACTAAATGAAAAGAATGATTTCTGTCCAAAAGTAGTAAAGGCTGCACAAATGTATTTGAATGGATTATTAATTTACATATACGTTAAAACTGATGCCTGATTTTTCTGGTTACCAAACATTTCTTGAACATAGTTGTCCCTCAGTATCCATGAAAGATTTGTTCTGAGACCCCTCTCACATATCAAATTTCACAGATACTCAAGTCCCACAGTTGGCCCTGCAGACCTGGGGATATGGAGGGATGACTATATTTCATCTTCCTAATGCATTGTTTGCTGTTCTCACATGTCTGAAACACATCCATATGCTATCATTTACCTGTATTCAACTCTATGTTAAAAACTTTTAGGGCTGGCTGGGGACATATACAAAATGAATATTGTCACCTTCATCAGCTTTAAGTGAAGATTAACATTTGGAGGTATATGTAAAAAAAGCAATTGCTAGTTGGAAGATAAATTAAGAACTAAAAAAAGTGTTCATTGGAAGATAAAAGTTGCCTTTTTGAAAAAAAGAGATTTCACATCATGCATTCATTACATATTATCTCGTTTATTTATTGTCTAATGTATAACAAGTATATGTGATCCCTACTTTATAGATAAGGAAATTAAGGTGATGAGAGTTTGAATAATGTTATATAGCTCATTTGTAATTGCATAGGAATTCAAACCTTTTGTCTAAGGCTAGAATCTACGCTTTTTATAACTTTTGCCTTGAAGGATAAGGAAGATGTGGGAATTCAGAGGAGGTGTAAAGGGAAGTCTAGAAGAAATGACCTATGGATCTTTCCTAAGCTCCAGGTCTTAATCAGCACTGGTGTAGTCTGGGTAGCCTCTACATCACCTATAACCAGTCGTGGTGTAAGACAGGTGAATTGCACACCCGGTGAGAGGGGGATATGAACGACTGTATTACTCACTGAACATTTGAGACTATTCATGGTACAAGCATGTTTGCAATTTACGGGGTGCCCAGAGCTCCAATGAAGTGTCCAAATCTAAATAATGTGAATGCTCTGAAGAGCCCAGAATGGAGAAATGCACATCCCTTCCATTTTATCTTATTAATATTATCAGGAAAGCCATTTAAATTCATATGCAACCTGAAATACATACGGTTTACACCTGAAGTCTTGTACTGTGGTTTTATATTTGAAACTTACTTTTCCCATTGCAGATACAAAGAAAAAAAAAGAATCATACACGGTTTTACAGATTCAACTGTCATAGAAAAGCCAACTTTGGAGTGGCATACCTGTTAATTGTCATGTTTCTCTACCATGATTAATTTAGAGAGGCTGTAGTTCCTAAATATAACATATTGAGTGCTATGGTTTCAGAAATAAGATTTATAGGAGGTAGAGTTAAGATGAGCACATATGAAGAGAAAAGAGTTAACATTTAAAGACTTATAACATGCCAAGCACAAAACTTAGTTTGCAAACATTACATCAGTAGATTCTCATAACAATCTTCTGAAATAACAGTTTTTATCTTCATCTCACAGATGAAGCTCTGAGGGGTAAGCAATCTTTGCAAAATTACAATTTATACAGAAAGACTAGCATATTTTTAATACTTTATATGTGCTAGGTGCCCTGCTAAGTGCATTGCGGGGTCTGATATAATCCTCAGTACACTGATATAATCCTCTCCTTGTAAACAGGAAGCCAGGCTGCAAATAGGAACCCAGGAAAAAAAACTGGTCAAGATATCACAGGGATAACATTAGTGGGTATGCAACTAAGAAGTTGACTTTTATATAAAAGTTGCATTTGTAAAACCTTATATGCTTCTTTTTTTGTATCTGCAATGGGAAAAGTAAACTTCAAATATAAAAGCTTTAGGTGTAAATTGTCAGAATTTGAACCCAGCACTGGTGAACTCAACAATGTTAGTCAGGATACTCTATTTGTCCCAACATCTCCACTTTTTAAAGGCCCTTTTGCAAAATCATGAAGTGAAATTCATAGATAATATAACCAGTTACACATATAATTTCAAGAAAAGCCAACAGAAAGACCTGAGTGTAGTATATAAAATAAAGTTTTAATGGAACAAAATCTTTAATCCAATATATAATATATGCTACTGGATTATAAATATTTTACAATGTACACAGACATTTTTATTTGTATAAATATTTTATCTGTGATTACTGACATATGAATATTCTAGAAAGCTTAACACGTTGTCAGATGTTTCCAGGATCATGGGCTCACCAGAATATGACAGCTACAAACACAGATGTACCTGAGTGTATTATCTTGGCAACTCAAATATCACAAAGCCATCACTGTTGGTGATTTTCTCAGTGGGGAGCAAACCGTAGTAACATTCTAAAAATAACAAAATATTTTCTCATTTTGCATGGTAGTTGCATTCCTGGACAATTAGCTTTATTTTGGTACCATGAAAATTACAATCGTGTGTGTGTGTGTGTGTGTGTGTGTGTGTGTGTGTGTGTAATAGTTAAAAGCATTTGTTATAAAGTATGGAGTAGAGGCCGGGCGCGGTGGCTCAAGCCTGTAATCCCAGCACTTTGGGAGGCCGAGACG
>NW_016815431.1:223814-265096 GCF_001698545.2 Rhinopithecus bieti
AAAAAAAAAAAAAAAGAATAAAAATAAAAAAAAAGAATAAAAATATTTAAAAATAAATAAATAAAGTATGGAGTAGAAACTTTGAAAATGGTGTGGAGTGAGAAACAGTTTTTTTGTGTGAGGGCTGTCCCTGGCAATGCAGAACACACAGCATCGTGACTCCCACACATAAGATATTGATCACTACGCCCAATTTGTGACTTAAACAAAAATGTTCACTATACGTTTCTAAAATGCATTTTGGAGAGTTGTCCGCTTTTGAGAATCACTGTCATCAAGCTATCAAATACTGAATCTATCTGACTCCCTCATGAGTGCTAAACCATCACAGGTGAGAAGTGAAGAGATTTAAGAGTAGGCAGACTTCTCCTTAACTGAGCCAGTATTTCTTAAATATCAATCATTTCTTTGTCATATTCAGGATATTTGCCTTATATGCAAAACACTGATATTTAGTATTTCTCTTTTAATGGATTCACTTTTTACTATAAAATGTTCACTTTAAAAATGAACATCAATTACTATCTTAAATGGAAAATAAGAATCACTTGCCATGAGTGAAATGTAAACTTGAAAATAATGTAATGAATAAAGCAAACACAAAACAGCAAATAGAAGATGTTAGATTCTGTTGCCAGTCGAAGAGTCTCAGCCTGATGTCTATTCTTTTTTGTCTAATCACCACATTAAGCCTAATGTCTCCTCAGAACAGCAGCCACCCAGTTCTTCGTCTGGTTTCCAGAAGAACAGAGGGAAAATTCATTTTTTATACTTTATGACAACTCGGCTGCCATTATTCTCATCTCTTCAGGATAAAGACAGTGTATGGTTTTGCCTAAGAATAAAATACATTCTTTTTTCTTGAGTATATGAATCCCTTATATAAACATTTATTCTTTTTCATAACAGTAGCATATTGTGACATATTTGTTACTGAGCACTATTCTAGACATTTAAAATATACTTTTTCTAGTATTTTGTGCAATACTCCAAGGTATGCCTCAAAGCTCCCATTTTACAGATGAGAAAATTAACATGCAGTACATTTGCATTTGACTAATTTGCCCAACGTCTCACAACTGGTTTGTGGCAATGGTGGGATTCCAACTCAGGGCTAATTACAAAGCTCAGAGAACTATTACTATGCCTTATGTAAATTTACCATGGAAATAAAAGCCATAGTCACATAGACTTGCCTGCCTGTATGGAGATAAGTACTTAAGGTGATTTAAATCTCTCTCTGACTAAATAGAGATGTATTAGCCTTAACCTAATGGTATATTAATAAAATCCAAAGAGTTTTATTTTAAGTCTCTTCCTGTTACTTAAGAGAAATGTAACTAATCACATTCACCCAACATGAAAGCTCTATTGTTTATCAGTTTCTGTAAAATGGTTCACAGTGCTGGTTCGAAAGGGACCTGAAATCTAGTAGCAAATGAATAAAAACAGATGTTGGATGCTCTGGAAGTTGGCGCCATCCCTCAACATCAGTCTTTACGACAGTTGCTGGTATTGCTGGAGACTGGATGAGGCAGACATTAAAATCAGGGAATACCGAAGGCACAGGTGGTTTAACAGGTCATGCTCTACTCCATGTGCTGGTTCCTCTGAAATTACAATGTGCTTTCAGCCTCTCACTCTAACCAGGTCCTGCACACTGCTTTGGAACACCTTCATTTCAAACCTCCGTTTATTTCTTTCCAAATCTCTGATCATTCAAACCTTCCTTTCTCAGTCTAATTACATCAACTTGCCTCTTACTTCACTGAGAAAATACAAAGCATAACTCCCACATCTTACCTGCATCTGCACCTGTATTTTCCTCATTCCCTTCTGACACCACAGGCAACATGTCCTTCTCTAAATAAAGCTAACCTTCTTGCATTGTGGATTCAATTCCTCTCTCAGGAGCCTTGCTGCACTGATTACACCCCACTATCCTTATATACCTTCAATTCTTTCATCTCTTCCAGGTCATTTCCATCATTTATACATGCCTAAGTCCCTCTTCCCTCTGCAAACTCTGTCATCTTTCCGGGTTACTCCACCAGCCACATGGCTTTAATTATCATGTCTTTACTAACTATGGTAAGTTTCTATTTTATTTATTTATTTATTTATTATACTTCAAGTTCTGGAGACATGTGCAGAACATGCAGGTTTCTTACATAGGTATTCACGTGCCATGGTGGTTTGCTGCACCCATCAACCTATAATCTACAGTAGGTATTTCTCCGAATGCTATCCCTACCCCAGTCCCCACCCCCTAACAGGCCCAGTGTGTGATGTTCCCCTTCCTGTGGCCATGTGTTCTCATTGTTCAACTTCCACTTATGAGTGAGAACATGGAGTGTTTGGTTTTCTGTTCTTGTGTTAGTTTGCTGAGAATGATGGTTTCCAACTTCATCCATGTCCCTGCAAAGGACATGAATTCATCTTTTTATGGCTGCATAGTATTCTATGGTGTATATGTGCCACATTTTCTTTATCCAGTCTATCATTGCAGGGAATTTTGTTTGGTTCCAAGTCTTTGCTATTTTGAATAGTGCACCAATAAACATACGTGTGCATGTGTCTTCACAACCAGAACTTTCTTAACTTCAGATTCATACTATCACCAATTAGGGTTCCACCAGTGTCTTGCCTACGTTCTATTCTGAGTGTTGCTCATCTGGTGTGGCCAACTTCACATTGTCTGAAGCAGGACCTAGAAGATCAACCTCAACTTCTTCCCGCCCTCTGCTCACTATCCGCAGACAATCAGTTATCAACGTGCAGTGACTCCTAATGTCTCTCAAATGGCCCCTGTCTAGACATCTCCACTGTCACTACCTTAGCTTCAGGCCCATTGTCTTAGTCTGCTTTTTGTAGCTATAATAGAATGCCTGAGACTGGGTAAGTTTTAATAAAGAGGAATTTATTTGGCTCATGGTTCTTGAGTCTGGGGAGTCTAAGAGCATCATGCTGGCATCTGATAGAGGCCTTTGTACTGCATCAACATGGCAGAAAGGCAAGCAAGCATGTGAAGCAGAGAGAATGGAGGTCTGAATGTAATGCTTTTGTTAAAACTCGCTACTATGATGACTAACTCACTCTCATGATAACAATATTAATCAATTCATGAGGCAGAGCCCTCATCACCTAATCACCTCTTAAAGGCCTTACCCCTTAGTATTGTCACAATAACAATTAGATTTCAAAATGAAGTGTTGGAGGGGACATTCAAACCATGGCACCCATCATCTCTCCTCGTGCCTGGATTACTGCAGTAACTTTCTTGGGCTGCCTTCAGCCAATCTCATTCTCTCTATTCTATTATCTGCAATGCCATCAGAGTGGTCAGTAGAGAAAACTAACCTGAAAATGTTCTTGCTCTGCTTACAACCTCCAAGATAAAAATGTAGTTACTAAGCATGACACAGAAGTCTTTTTTTAAAAAAAAAAAATTATTTTAAGTTCAGGAGTGCATGTGCAGGATTGTTATATAGATACACTTGTGTTATAGGGGTTTGTTGTATAGACTATTTTGTCACCCAGGTACTAAGCCTAGCACCCATTAGTTATTTTTCCTGATCCTCTCTCTCATCCTAACTTCCACCCTCCAATAGGCCCTAGTGTGTGTTGTCCCCCTCTTTGTGTCCATGTGTTCTCATCATTTAGCTTCCACTTGTAAGTGAGAACATGCAGTACTTTGGTTTTCTGTTTCTGCATTAGTTTGCTAAGGATAATGGCCTTCAGCTCCACCCATGTTCCCACAAAGGACATGATCTCATTCTCTATGGCTGCATAGTATTCCATGGTGCATATATACCACATTTTCTTTATCCAGTCTACCACTGATGGGCATTTAGGTTGATTCTACGTCTTTGCTATTATGAAGAGTGCTGCAGTGAACATATACATACATGTGCCTTTATGATAGAATAATTTGTATTCCTTTCGATGTCTACCCAGTAATGGGATTGCTGGGTTGAATGGTAGTTCTGTTTTTAGTTCTTTCAGGAATCACCACAATGTTTTCCGCAATGGTTGAACTAATTTACACTCCCACCAACAGTGTTTAAGTGTTCCTTTTTCTCCACAACCTTGCTAGCATCTGTAACTTTTTGACTTTTTTTTTATCATAGCCAGTGTGACTGGTGTGAGATGGTGTCTCATTGTAGTTTTGATCTGCCTTTCTTTAATGATCAGTGGTGTTGAGATTTTTTCATATGCTTGTTGGCTGCATGTATGTCTTCTTTTTAAAAGTGTCTGCTTATGTCTTTTGCCTACTTTTTAATGGGTTTTTTTCTTCTTCTAAATTTGTTTAGGTTCCTAATAGATGCTGGATATTAGACCTTCATATGCATAGTTTGTGAATATTTTCTCACATTCTGTAGGTGGTCTGTTTATTCTGTTGGTTGTCTGTTTATTCTGTTGATAGTTTCTTTTGCTGTGAAGAAACCCTTCAGTTTAATCAGATCACATTTCTCATTTTTGTTGTGATTGCTTTTGCCTGTTCCTATGTCCAGAATGGTATTGCCTAAGTTGTCTGCCAGGGTTTTTATACTTTTGGGTTTTAGATTTAAGTCTTTACTCTGTGTTGAGTTGATTTTTTGTATATGGTATAAGGCGGGGATCCAGTTTTAATCTTCTGCACATGGATAGCCAGTTATCCCCACACCATTTATTGAATAGGGAGTTCTTTCCCCATTGCTGGTTTTTGTTAGCTTTATCAAAGATCAGACAGTTATAGATGTGTGGTCTTATTTCTGTACTCTCTCTTCTGTTCCATCTGTCTATGTGTCTTTTTTTGTATTACTACTATGCTGTTTTGGTTACTGTAGCCCTACAGTATAGTTTGAAGTTGGGTAGCATGATGCCTTCTGCTTCATTATTTTTGCTTAGGATTTCCTTGGTTATTTGGGCTCTCTTTTGGTTCTATATGAATTTTATAATGGGTTTTTCTAGTTCTATGGAGAATTTCAGTAGCTTAATAGGAATAGCATTGAATTTATATATTTCTTTGTGCAGTATGGGCACTTTAATTATATCGATTCTTCCTATTCATAAGCATGGAATATTTTTTCATTTGTTTGTGTCATCTTTGATTTCTTGGATCAGTGTTTTGTAGTTTTCCTTGTAGAGACCTTTGAGCTCCCTGGTTAGCTGTATTCCTTGATGTTTTATTCTTTTTGTGGCAACTGTGAATGAGATTTCATTTCTGATTTGTCTCTTGGCTTGGATAGTATTAATGTACAGGAATGCTACTGATGCCAGAGTTAAATCTTAGCTGAATCATAAGTCTATGACATAAGAAAGCTGCTTCACCTCTTTGTGCTTCAGTCTTTTCAGCTTAAAATAGACATAATAATAATCCCTGTATCCAAGATTGTTTTATAGATTATGGTAATATAGGGAAAATATTCAGCAAGTGTCCGTAACCTATTAAGTGCTTAATAAACATTAGTTATTATTATTTCATAATGTAGCATAAGGTTCTTCTTAGTGCTCACCTCTAAGCCTGGTTTTTGTCCTATATTGTCATCATAAGCTCCTATATGACAAGGAAAAGAAAATATTTTCCTCTCCCTAAAATATCACCATATATCTGTCTATCTATTCATTTCACTGTGCCAGGAATTCCTTAAAAGACTATGAATGAATAAGTCATTTTTTGTTGTATGTAAAAGAAGACAAAAGTGCAGTTTTCTTATATGGATATGTTGCATAGTGGTGAAGTCTGGGCTTTTAGTGTAACCATCATTCAAATAATGTAAATTGTACCCACTAGGCAATTGCTCATCTCTCATTCCCCTTATAACTTCCCACCCTTCTGAGTATCCAGTGTCTTTTATTCCATATACTCTATGTCCATGTGTACACATAATTCAGCTCCCATTTATAAGTGAGAACATGTGGTATTTGGCTTAGTGTTTCTGAGTTATTTCGCCTAGGATAATGGCCTCCAGTTCTATCTATGTTGCTGCAAAAGACATGATTTTATTCTTTTTTTATGGCTGAGTAGTATTCCATATATAAAAACATATATCCAATCATCCACTGATGGACACTCAGGTTGATTCCATATCTTTATATCCTTGCTATTGTGAATAGCGTTATAATAAACATACAAGTGCTGGCATCTGTTTTATATAATAGTTTATTTTCTTTTGGGTCGATACCCAGTAGTGGGATTGCTAGATCAAATGCTAGTCCTATTTTTAGTTCTTTGAGAAATCTCCATACTGTTTTTCATAGAGCCTGTACTACTCTACGTTAGTACCAACAGTGTATCAGCATTCCCTTTTCTATGAATCCTGCCAACATGTTATTTTTCATCTTTTACATAATAGCCATTCTGACTGATGTGAGATGCTATCTCAATTTGGTTTTGATTTATATATCTCTGGTGATTAGACATGTTGAGTATTTTTTCATATCCTTGTTGGCCATCTGTATGCCTTCTTCTGAAAAATGTCCACTCATGTCCTCTGCCCACTTTTAGTAGAGTTTTAATTGTTGTTGTGAATGATGTTGCCAAAGAAATCTTAAGCAAAAAGAACAAAGCTAGAGGCGTCACATTTCCTGACTTCAAATTATAGTACAAGGCTATAGTAACTAAAGCAGTATGGTACTTGTGAATACAGCTAACTGATCCTTGACAAAGATGGCAAAAACATGTACCAAGGAAAGGACACTCTTTCCAATAAATGATGCTGAGAAAATTGAATTGTCAAATGCAGAAGAATGAAACTGAACCCCTATTTCTCACCATATACAATAATCAACTCTAGATAAATTAAAGACTTAGCCCAAAACTATAAAAATACTAAAAGAAAACCTAGGGAAAAGTCTTCTGAGTGTTATTCTAGGCAAAACGTTTTTAAACTAAGACCTGAAAAACAAATGCAACAACAATAAAAAAATAGATAAATGGGACATAGTTAAACTACAAAGCTTCTGAAAAGCAAAAGAAATTACAATAGAGTAAACAGATAACCTATAGAATACGAGAAAATATTTGCAGACAGTGCATCTGACAAGGGATGAATATGAATATCCAGTATCTACAAAAATATGACTTATACTCTCCAGTGACTCCCAGAATTACGGAGGTAGGAAGCCACATATTCAAGTAGCATATAACAGTATGAAAATTGCTGCAATTTAGGTGCTCCATATGACAATTTCATATTCATTCTTCAAAAGGGGTAAATGGGAATATCACCTCCTATCTGAAGTCTTATTTGATTTTCCCATTAGAAAACATTTTTCTGCTTTCAGCTGTAACCATTTTCTTATCTTCTCACTGTGACCACAATATTTTGTAATTACTCATATTAAATAAAGGACCATTTGAAGACTGAGCAGTAGTGTTTTGTTTACTCATTTGTTTTTTTACCCTTTTGTAGGGCTTTAAGATTTTGGACAGTGCCAGGAATACAGGAGACTGTCAGATGCTGGATGACAGAGGAAGAGAGAAAGTGAAGGATGGATGGAGAGATGG
Source organism: Rhinopithecus bieti (assembly GCF_001698545.2). Lineage (NCBI taxonomy): Eukaryota > Metazoa > Chordata > Mammalia > Primates > Cercopithecidae > Rhinopithecus > Rhinopithecus bieti. The sequence continues at coordinate 231,307 of NW_016815431.1, forward strand.
ATAGGGGAAGGGAGGAAGGGGAAGGCTGGCTGCATAAATGGCTCCGAGGGAAACATAGGGGAAGAAAACATAAATTCTAACTTCAGGATAGGGAAGCCTATACATGGTGTGGGAAGGCTGGTGGTGGGAAAGGCATTCATTCTAGGCAGAGTAAAAGCATGAATTAAAGCTCAGAGGCATGGGGTTGAATGATGAAGCAACTGAGTGGTGAGTAGATCAGTACAAAAAAAGTTGGGGCTGGAAGCTGGAGGGAAAAGGCAGAGTGAAAAATAAAATAGGTTTCAGACTGTAAAGGACCTTGGAAACCAACATAATGAATTTGGTTCTTCAAACCAGAGCAGTTCCTCAATGGGTGAACTTGCCTGTCTTTCTATAATGGTTAACCATTATGGAAGACATTATTATTATTATTATTATTATTATTATTATTACTTTCAGCTAAGTATCAAGTACTTGATTAAAACCGAGAGCAGGAAGACAGCTTCAGTGATTTTTCCAGGGAGCCTAAATCACAGAGTTTTGGAATCTCTCAATTTAAAAGGAAATTGAAATTGCTTCAATACTCATTCAGGCTGAAACTACTTTTAGAATTTCCAAGAAGAACAATTGAAAACGCAAATCTGTCTCCTAACAGTGCTCTGGCTTTGGGATTCTTTCTGTCTTCTTTTCTGTTGAATGAGACAGACTTGAAGGAATAATAATACTTGACATGCCCTTACATTACATTTGTAGAGCATTCTCACAAAAATGATCTCATTTGATCTTCATAAAACCTGTAAGCTAAGGACTATTACCTTCATTCAGCAGCAAGCAAATAGGCCAGAAATAGCAAGGCAGGCAATTCTTGATCGTCTCACCTCTCTTTTTCCTTGACCTTCCCAGCTGGGCAAGGTCTGAGGGTCTCCACAAGTAGACAAAGGTCCCCTCGGATGCACAAATCAATCCCTAAAGAGGCAGAAGGTTGAGGGGCTATGTAAAATGTGTTGAAAATCTGCTCTGTTGAACACTTTCCATGATTATGATTATATAATCCCATCACCACTCCTGGATTTGAGTATAATTGCGCCTACTTTGCAGAAAAGGACCAATGAAGCTCAGAAAGGTTAATCAATTTGTTTAGGTTAGCCCAGCTGCAAAATAGTCAGATCAGATTTCATCTCTACTTGTGGCTTCCAACACACACTCCCTTTTATCACCTCACACTGAGATGATGTTAGATTGTGGCTTCAGCATGCACACTGCCCCGTTTTACCACTGACCAGCCTTATGACCTTGATACTAGCTTTATAATTTTGAGAAACTGTGCTTCAGGTTCTCACATTTAAAATGAAGATTCTATTAGCGCTTCCTTCTAAGAGTTTCTCTATAGATAAAATGCGACAACGCATAAAGTGCCTAACCAGTTCCTATTCCCAACACAATAGGTAAGTGTTGTCTATAGTTATCAAGTATCTTATGAGTCTTAGAATTAATTCCCTTCCCCAGACTCACATCTGATCTCTTGACACAGAAACAATTTGTTTCTCTTGTGCTAGGTCACAGTTGTCAAACAGACTGGACACTGGAATCTCAGAATGAATCAATTGGGAGACCACTTGGTTTCTAACCAGGTTTTCCTACAACTCTCATTGTATCAGCCCAATCTGAAGGCCAGAATTTACCACCTGGATTTTTTTGGCTTGTCCTCCAGTCCCCCGAACCCTAGCTCATTGGATTAGAGCCCTAGAAACTCAACTAGCTTTTGCTAGACCCCTTACACAGAATGATGTCCTAATGTCCTGTCCCTAGCATGCTGGCTAGCGTTCCTCTTCCTTTACATATCCTTGGAAGAAAAAGTCCTGCCCTGTGCAGCATTTACATTACTGAAGATTGACCCTGTTCTTTCCTGGCTTGCTCCTCTTCTCTGTTGGGATTTTACATTGAACATTTACTATATGTCAGGAAGTAGAAGATGTCACAGAAAAACAACTTCCATCAACCAAATATGGTTGATGTCCTTACAGGGAGTAGTCATATTTTAAGCAGTCAATCACACAAATAATTATTTGATTATAGTTGAGAAAATTTCTTTTTTTTTCCATACAATGGAATTTTATTAAGCCATAAAAAGGAATAAAGTACTGATTCATGCTACAACATGGATGAACCTTGCAATTATGGTAAGTGAAAGAAGCCAGACACAAAAGGCTATATATTGGATGACTGCATTCATATGAAATATACAGAATGGGAAAATGCATACAGACAGAAAGTCAATTAGTGATTTTCAGCAGCTGGTGGGAGAGGAGAACAGGGAGAGGCTACTAATTCGTATGGAGTTTCTTTTTGTGGTGATGAAAATGGTATATATCTCTGGTTTAGATGTTTAGGACTTTCCAGTTGTTAGAACACAACATTAGATACCAGAATTAGGAAATCCAGATGCCTTTCTTTTTTTTTCATTTTTAAAATTTTTAATTTTTTTATTACACTTTAAGTTCTAGGGTACATGTGCACAACGTGCAGTTTCGTTACATATGTACACATGTGCCATGTTGGTGCGCTGCACCCATTTACTCGTCATTTACATTAGGCATATCTCCTAATGCTATCCATCCCCCCTCCCCTACTCCACGACAGGCCCTGGTGTGTGATGTTCCCCATCCTGTGTCCAAGTGTTCTCATTGTTCAATTCCCACCTATGAGTGAGAACATGCGGCATTTGGTTTTCTGTCCTTGCGGTAGTTTGCTGAGAATGATGGTTTCCAGCTTCATCCATGTCCCTACAAAGGACACAAACTCATCCTTTTTTATGGCTGCATAGTAGTCCATGGTGTATGTGTGCCACATTTTCTTAATCCAGTCTATCACTGATGGACATTTGGGTTGGTTCCAAGTCTTTGCTATCGTAAATAGTGCTGCAGTAAATATACATGTGCATGTGTCTATAGCAGCAGGATTTATAATCCTTTAGGCATTTACCCAGTAATGGGATGGCTGGGTCAATGGTGTTTCTAGTTCTAGATCCTTGAGGAATCGCCACACTGTCTTCCACAATGGTTGAACTAGTTTACAGTCCCACCAACAGTGTAAGAGTGTTTCTATTTCTCCACATCTTCTCTAGCACCTGTTGTTTCCTGACTTTTTAATGATTGTCATTCTAACTGGTGTGAGATGGTATCTCATTGTGGACACATGAAAAAATGTTCATCATCACTGGCCATCAGAGAAATGCAAATCAAAACCACAATGAGAAAATTTCTTAGAGAAAAGATAGAGGATGCTTTGAAAAAATGTAACCCAAAGACTCCACCTACTCCATCCACTCTGAGGGTTCAGAGAAGGATTCTTGAGGAATTGAAAACATTAGTGACCCATGATTCTCAAGGATGTAGTTTTGCTTATTCCCATATTATGTATTCAGTTATAGTATATGTATGTGTGTATACATATGTGTGTGTATATACATACATGTATTTATATATGTATGCATTTATATATGTATGTATGTATTTATATATGTATATACATATATGTATTTATATGTGTGTATATACATATATGTATTTATATATAAATTTTTATATGTACACACACACATATATAATTCCAATTATATACTGTACTATGTGGTTTGAAAAGAATGGAGGAAACAGTTAACTATTTCTCCAAGCTGTGATACATTTCTCAAAGCTGTGATACATTTTCCAATCTACACCAGTGATTGTTATAGCATGCTTACAAAAAATTTTATTAAGTATACATCTGACACTTTGCTAAACACATTACATTAATCTTATTTTCTCAGTTTGATTAAACTCATGAGTAATCAGCACACATCATTTTCAGGCACTTTTCTAGGCTCTCAATAAACAAATATTTTAAGACACAGTCTCTGCCTTAAAAACACTTACAGTGGAATCGTCGTCACCGCAAATCTGAATTGTGTATCAGTCTAGGTGGGCTAGGATGTGGTGTTTTAATGTATGGGTTTCCCATAACTTCATCACAAATGCACAAAATGAGCAGCTTAAAAGTCACCTATTTATTAGTTCATAGCTTATTAGCTCATAGATCAGAAATATTCATGAGTCTTAGTTCTCTCTGTATGGTCTCACAAGGCTTAAATAGAAGTGTCTGGCAGGTGGGGTGCCTAACTGCAGTTTTTTGGAAAGAATTCACTTCCAAGCTCATTTGAGTTGTTGGCTGATGACAATTTCTTACTGACTGTTTGGGGGCACTCTCTGCTCCTAGAAGCTATTCTCAGGTCTCTCCACATGATCCCTCCCATCTCAGCAGCAGAAAATTTCCCTTGCATTGAGTGCCCCTCACACTTCAAAACTGATTTCTTCTGCCACCAGCCGGAGACAACTCTCTTAAAGGACTCATGCAGTTAGATTAGGTCCACCTAGGTAATCTCCTTATCAATTACTTATAGTCTTAATTACATCTGCAAAATACCTTTTGCCATGTAAAGGACTGGGAGTAATCCCAGGGAGCAAACGTCGTAAGACCACCTTGAATTTTTCCTACCATGTGTGACAAATAGCCCCACAATTTCAGTGGTTGGTAGAAAAAGTAGAGGCTAATTTCTCACTTATGAGCAAGTTCATAATGGATTGGCTCTAGTCCTGTTCTGCAATGCCCTCCCTCTAGGAAGCAGACTGATGGATCAGCCACTGTCTAGAACATCACCAGATGCACAGCAGTGGGAGACAGAGTGAGAAGATGGATCATATGCCAGGCTTTCACACTCTGCCCAGAAGGAACCTACATGGTCTGATCACATTCCATTCACCAAAGAAAGTTACATGGCCAGAATTACTTCCGAGAAGCCAAGGATGTACAATCCTACCAACTGCCTGGAAAAAGCGGGACCCAGAAATATTTGGGAGACACAATAAGTTGCATAGCTCCTCTTTTTATTGCCAAATATTTGGTTAACTTTCCATCTAGCATACCAAATATACTCACCCTTCATTCCTTCCAAGGATGCAACCCCAAAATCCCATCTAGTTGCACATTAAATCAAAGTTCGGAGTTTAGGGATATGCAGGAGTCTCTACATGAAGGAGTAAGCATGAGATTCTCTGTAGCAGATCTAAAGACACCTTTAGTGTTGTTGTTCTCATTTGCCAGAGAAGCCTCATTTGGCTTCAAAAAGCTAAGTCACATGATCTAAGTCAAGCAACCAATAAGTGATATAGCCAGGATTTAAATACAGGTCTCTCTCTTCAAACAACCTCATTCCTTTACTCCCAATTGACGGAAGAGGAAATGATATGGGGGATGCAGCTTGTCTTCTAAGATCATTAGTCCAGGTGGGGGCCAAACACATTAACAAAAAGCCATCCCACCTTGTGGTCAAAACTGCAATAGAGTACTGTGAGGGTGACAGGAACATCACTGGACATTGTGCCCCTCCTTCAGGTGGGGGGTGAGAGAGGGTGATTGAACACATTCCTGAATAATGAGGAGTTTTGCAGGTAGGCAAGAGAAAAGAGGGAATTCCAGAAATGACAAAGGGAATGGCAGGTACAAAGGACAGAAGAGGAAGGAATGGGTGGTGATCAGTGGGGAGTCTGGATTCGTGTGTGATGAGACACAGCTTGAAATGGGTATTGGCTAGTAATTGGCTGTACAGTGCTGTGTGTGCTTTACTGAGGAATCCAGACTTTATCTTGTGGCAGTCACAGAATTTAGGAAAGATACTCTCTTAATCTAGACCTTCTAAGAAGGAGATGTCAACATTTGATTACACATGCCATCATCTAATTAGAAAGAATGCCTATGAGATAAAATGGGGAGGGAACCACGGAAAGAAGAGAGAGTGTCACACTCAGTGGATGAAAGAGGGAGAGGAGGTTGGGTGGAAGTGTTCTAGAGTTCTAAAGTCAACCGAAAATGTCTCAAAGTGAGAAATTATGAAACAATAGTATAGGCATATTTTACAATAAGTAACTATTAGAAAAAAATGCAAAGTTCAAAAAATTAAAAGTGTTTTAACTATGTGGAGCTGGAAGGGGGTGGAAAGTGTCGGGCAGTGAGTTCTTGCTCATTACTACCCATGGGGTGTGTGTGTGTATATAATTAAAAACTGTGTTCTTTTCTAACCTGCAAAGAAGAGGGCACCACTCCTAACGTGGATTATTTGGGGTGTCTTGTACATGAGGCAGGCTCTGCATGAGACACCTGGCCATTTCTCCTTGGGCCATCTTCCATTTCCCAGAGCCGCTTGGGGCTTTATGCACTGTGAAGAAGAATGTGTTTGATTGAAACTTTCTGGCCATGCCTATTAACCACTGACCTTTCTTCTCAATGAATCCTCACCTGTTTCAGCCTCTGTGCTGTTTGGGGAAGAAAAGAAAGCACCTGAAGTGGCTTTCAAAGAAAGGATAAGAAACCTGTACTAAAACTGGCACTAGGGGAGAGTGCATGGGCCTCGACAATGTGTACTGAAGCAAATGAGCTGGTCCCCTGAGAGATAAATATAAGGGGGTTTTTAGGAGAATTGACAGTGGGGAAAAAAAAAAATCTCTTATGGAGCAAAAAGTAGCTATACACAAAGAGAGTGGAAATGGATTATCTGAGAAAACAAATGGCCAGAGCAGGTTAAGGGAGAGCCCAGAGCTGCAGCAGTGTTCCAAGAGAAAATCATTACCAGATATGCTACATAGACCCAGACCTCTCTCTCACCTTCAAATGTGTGCATGCACACACACACACACACGCGTGCGTGCATAGACACACACATTATCTGTTTGCACGTGGTGCTGTAGTAATTGCTTCTGGCCACGTCACATTACTTCTTGAATGCTCCATATCCTTGAAATAAACACCTAGATCTCTGCCTAGGCATCTAAGTCTCTCCTATCCATTCATCCCGTTCTCAAGCCAAAGTATCAGTGCTTCGTGATCCTTCCATTTTTCTTCAATTAAAATGTGCCTTCTTCTCTAGTTTTATATGTCATTGCCCCTGCTGGCCTCTCAGATACAGGCTATGTGCAAGTTGTCCTGTCCCAATCAGAGCACTTTTTTTTTTTCTTTTGCACTGCATTAAAATAAAAACTTATTTGCTTGTATCCCTAAGGTCTTACCTTTAGTACCTTGAGGACAGGGACTTTATCTAGGTTCCCATTTACTCTTAGAGCCAAACACAGGACCCGACACTTAGTGGGATCCAAGTTAATATTTCTTTAATGAATGATTAGACTTAAGAATAGAGGCTCAGCTGAGTGCCAAAGGAAGGAATAAGATAAAATTTTTCCTCGTAATCTTCCTTGGGTTTTGATTTTTCCTAGCGAATGTTACTTTCTCATTCCTGGATTTATTCATTTTCATTCTGCTTATTAGAGAAAGCAAAAACAAAAACAGTGAGAAGGAGACGTTATATTTTCATGTGTCAATGGTCTACATTGTATAATTCATCTGAAGAATTTATCTTCTCCCTTCTTTATCCTTTCAAGAACCTCTCACAAGGTTCTCGTTAAGAGGGAAATGCCAGAAAACAAAATGTGTTGATCATATTTTCCAGAAATTGTGTGGGATATTTCCAACACATTTTTCCCATTAAGTCTATGGTAACTCACAGGTTGGTGTTTTGATTCCTATTTTAAAGTTGAGGAAATGAAGGTGCAGATAGATGCAATCTTTTGCCCAGAGTCACGGAGCTAGCGAGTGTTGGAGCTGAGATAGAGCTCTCGCACCAGTGACTTGAAACTGGTACCCACTTCCCATCACCCAGGTGCCTCTCAAACACATTTCCTTGAAGAAGATCCTTGCAGTTACCTTTTAAAATCTCCCTACTGTACAGCTAAGGTCCAGTGAAGGGAATGATTTACTTAATGTAGTTATTTTTAACGCGCCCTTTCGTTTTCATAGCCCTTTCCTCACCTTACTCGGGAATAGACTAATTATGCTTTTAATAGCTAAACCAGTAGATCAGAGAACTATAGAAAACAAATATATGTGTGCAACCCTTAGATAAATGGTCTAATTAAATGTGCTTATTCTGAATGCAGAACTTTGGTGTCAGGCAGGGTCAAGTTCAAATTTGAGTCTAGCCACTGGTTAGCTTTGGGAGGAAGGAGTTAACCTCATTAAGTATAGTTTTCTACTAAGGTGATTATAAGGATTAATTCAGGTGAGGTATGTAAAACACTTAGCATTTTATCTAAGGCTTGGTATGTACATCATCTAAGAGTGTTGTTATCTTTATAATTAAGCTGGCAAAGTGCAGAAGTTTGTAAAGTGTCACTGATAGTAAAACCATGGAGAACAGTTCTTACTTTCTGTCTCTCACTTCCAACTGTATAAATATAATACAGCCATTATAAGTCTCCATGTCCCTTTCTAGCACCCTGAGTGTGTTAGATTTTTTAATTTTTAATTTCTTGGTATTTCTAAAATGCCAGTCTTTTCAAAGTTGTGCTTCGGAAAAGAATATTTTCTGTTTTATATGCCACCAACTTCCTTCCATGTGGCTTTAATTTTTTTTTTACTCACAAAATCTAGAACATAAGGGAGTGTTGCTGTGGAGAAAATTATGACATCATTAGTAACAAAAATGCTTTGAGGTCACACACATGGCTGAGACACTGACTTCAAGAGCTCTAAGTTGCTAGCAGAACTTGCAATTTCAGAAAGGAGAGCTATGGTCTTAAAGGATAATATGCTTGTGGAAATAGATTTCCTCCAATAGTGAGAATATAGTAAGAAAAAAAAGCTCATAAGCTTTGTAGTCAGGAATACCAGTTTTCAAATCCTGAGACTATAACTTGTAAATATGACTTTGAAAAAGACTGCAATGTCCTCTTTTCTCAGATTTTTTAGTCATGAAAGAAGGATTTCAATCTCTGTTTTGAAATGTTGTCATGATCCTTAAATGTCAGTTAAATACCCTGTGTCTCTCAGGTTGAGAGTATTCACAAATAATAACTCTTTTTACTTGGAGTTATAGTGCTTTGTATTTGGACCCAAACCCATTACTTGGTAGCTCTGTGACCAAGCTAATTAACCACTTTGTACCTGAGTATTGTGCATGTAAATAAAAATTGGTATTCAGATTAATATGTCTACATTATGGATCTCCCATGAATACAGAGTTAATTAACTTATAAATTGTGTCTGGGATGGAGTGGTTCAATAAGTGTCTTTCTCTCCCTTTCCTCCCTTTTCCTTTTCCTTTTAAAATTCTCCTTTCCCTACCCCTTGTCCTTCCCTCCTTACCCAAGGATAACTATTAACATGCCAGGATATTGTCCTCTTGTATAGGGATGCCTAGTTGCAATAATGCAGCTCTCTCTTATTCCTTAGTTTCCAGAACCAGGCTGCCCAGAAGCCTGTCTTTTCTCCTCCATTTCCATGAGTAAAGGTTATGCAACCAATAAAGAAAACTGACAACAAACCACCAATTCTTTCTACGTCATGTTCTTCTCTCTATGAAGAAACCTTGAGGTTTAGGGTCAGACCTCCACTGTCACCAATGCATTTTCATGGGGTTTCAGGCTGGCTGACACCATTCTTATATGCATGCACAATAGACAAAGATATCATGTCTCCTGGCTCTGAGGAGAACTTACCAAGCACCCATCTACTGTAACACTGTAGCCCAATTAAATCACAAATAAATGCTACTAAATGATAGTGTAATTTGACTATACTCTTATGCCTCACACATTTACTCAGACATTACTTCACCTCCCTAAACCTCAGTGACCTTGTCTTTGCAACAAAGACTGCTGTAAGATTTTAACACAAAAGGAATGTGCAGGTGCCTACATGTGCCTGATATATTCTTTTAATATTTTACGAATCAAACAAACCTAATGTTGAGTACCAGGGTTTTACACACACATGCACACACACATTTTTATAACATACATACATATAAACAAACACACATATATGCATTTTTGCCCCGCCATAGTACAACACATTCTCCACGTACAACCCTTTCCTATTCTCTCACGTTTCTTTGCTCCTTTTTACATTTACTAATTGCATAATTTTACACGAGTTACTTAACTCTTCTGAGCTTTAGTTATCCCACATATAAAATAATGATAACACTTCACAGATCTATAGTAAGGATTAAGTAACTAATATATGTAAAGTACCTGCCTAATATCAGAAGCTTAATAAATGTTAATTGCCTTCCTTTCTCATTCTTTCAACCTAAGAAATGCCTGCTGCAACCTTTACAGTAAATGAAACAACACAGACCCTCTGAGAGTGTACAAAAGCACTCAGATTATTTTAGGCAGAGTATCGAAAGCTTTCTATGCAATTTTCTTCCAAACTCAAGGTCAACTAACTTCTTCCCAAGCCCAAATGCTGCCTAAAGGAATCCTTTACTAGTTGACAATACCACTGGAAACAGTTGTATCAGTAGAATGCCTGCATGTTCTTTGGGCACATGCTGAGGGCAGTGGCTCCCAGGAGGTAAACTGAGCTCTCCAAAACCTCCTGCAGGAAAATATTACAGTGACTTTTATGATAAGGGAACCATTACTCACATCTGAGTAAGTTTACAGTACTAATTTTGTTTTAAAAAAATAAGCAAAAAGCCATAAGAATTATATCACAATCTTCAAAGTACTGTTATCTAGAAACATATAATTTTAACATCGATTAAATGGATAGACTATTTTCACCATTAACATAAAGTGATAGTTTCCATTTATTCTAAAAATAATATGAGTTCTCTTAGACTCCATCAGTTCTGTGGAATTTTCCGTAATTGAAAACTGGTAATTTTAGTTTTAAAATTGGATGATATATTCAAAGGAAGATAATTGGTTACAAGACAGACAATTCATTCACCATTGAATTATTGAGTGAATTCCAGTGTTTTTTGGGTAAATGTTTAACAATCAGTGCTTTTATCTATTTTGGAGAGGTAGATTTGCAGTGTTTATCAATTTCTGTGTGACGAAATACTGTCACTATGACCAATGTCAAGCTAATTGTTTGTAACAACTAACTTGTAAAATTCCCGAACTGCTTCCAGCACACTGTTGGCTTTATATGAAGTGCTCTGATAAGTACTGGGCAATAGATACAGAGTAAGCACTACGTTCATTCAAAATGTTAAAACATTTGCTGATCTGTCCTAAAGAATGTAAAAAGCACTGACCTTGAAATGGATTATTAAAAAGTCAAAAAAAAACAGATGCTTATGAGGTTGTTGAGAAAAAGCAACATTTATACACTGATGGTGGGAATGTAAATTAGTTGAGTCATTGTGGAAAACAGTGTGGCAATTCTTCAAAGACCTAAAGACAGAAATACCATTTGACGCAGCAATCTCATTACTGGGCGTGTATCAAAAGGAATACAAATCATTCTGTTATAAAGTCACACGCATGTGTATATTCACAATAGCAAATACATAGAATTAACCTAAATGCCTATCAATGGTTGACTAGATAAATAAAGTGTGGTACGTATACACCATGGAATACTATGCAGCCATAAAAAGAATGTGATCATGTCCTTTGCAGGCACATGGATGGAGCTGGAGGCCATTATCCTCAGCAAAGTAATGCAGGAAAAGAAAACCAAATACCACATGTTCTCACTTATAAGTGGGAGCTAAATTATGAGAACACATGAACACATAGAGGGGAACAACACACACTGGGGCTTGTAAGAGGGTGGAGGCTGGGAGGAAGGAGAGGATTAGGAAAAATAACTAATGTGTCCCAGGCTTAATACCTGGTGACAAAATAATCTGTACAACAAACCCCCATGACACAAGTTTACCTATGTAACAAACCTACACTTGTACCTCCAAACTTAAAAGTCAAAAAAAAGACAGAAAACTCTAGATTGGGATTCTGGTATTTTCCCTATGTAGCAGTAATATTAACAGAAACATATATAATGTTCCTAAGTGTTAACATTTTTAGGTATTGTAAAAGTAATGTCGGGATGATTAAATGAGAATATATTGTATGAAGCTGTAACCCAAGAGAAAGAGTATGAAATGTTTCAATAGTAATACCCCTAATAAGCTATAAGATGTTTGATTTTGGGACACAGGAAGTAGCCTTTCATTGAACAACTGAGGGATCTCACATGGGGAGCAACTTTTCCCATCAGAAGGAAATATCCACGTAAGAATCTCCATGACTGCAAATTTAGAGAGAAGAAACCTTGGACAGGCCACATATTTAGAATCAAGCACTGGATTAAAGGCAATAATAACAACAAAATAGCAGTTAATAATTATCTGGTGCTTATTGCATATATGGAAATTGTTCTACTCCAATTACTTCATATAATCCTCAGACAATCCATCTAAATGTTAATTAACAGTTCCGTTAAAAAGGATTTCCATTTTGATACATTTACTAGATTCAATGAATTTTAATAAGGAAGTGAAACTTGATTTCAACAATGTTTTCAGAAGCTAAAGCTTTTGCCAGAAGGAGAAAGATCACCCCACTCCTAATCTGAATTTCAACATCCCACCAAATAATTGGAATGCATTAAGTCTTTAGAAATAACTTCTCAGAGGATTTTTTACTTCATTTCTAACATATCAGGTTTTTTTAGAATAAAATCTGTAGGTTTCTAATTTCTTCCATTTGACTTATGAAAGTTCTGAGACTCTGTTTAAAGGAATGGATGCTCCAAATACCTGGCCAATAGCTCTTGCTACTGACTATAGTTTTATGATTTAAAGCATTCATATTTTATGTATCTTAAACTAAATGTCATTTAATTAGCATCTTGCCTAACGCTTTCCCTAATCGAATCATCCTTTATTCAGCTCTCAGATTTATAGTCCAAAAGCTCTAGCTGTTATCTTGTCAACTCCATCTTTAAAAATGTTAACTCCTACAGTCTACAGATAAATTATAAAAATTATCAGGCATTGTATTAGTCCATTCTCATGCTGCTAATAAAGACATACCCAAGACTGGGTAATTTACAAAGGAAAGATTAATTGACTCACAGTTCCACGTGGCTGGGGAGGCCTCACCATCATGGCAGAAGGCAAGGAGGAGAAAAGCCACGTTTTACATGTCAGCAGGCAACAGGGCATGTGCAGGGCAACTCCCCTTTATAAAACCATCAGATCTCATAAGACTTATTCACTATCAGGAGAACAGCGTGAGAAAACCCCGCCCTCCATGATTCAATTACCTCCCACTGGGTCCCTCCCACAACATGTGGGGATTACTACAATTCAAGGTGAGATTTGGGTGTGGACACAGAGCCAAACCATATCAGGCATAAATAGTTCCTCACATTCAGGCTCTAGTTTCTCTTTCCAACTTTGTTTTCCCCAATATGCACAGAGAGGTGTATGCACTCACACATATATACACACCCATGTCTATACACATATACATACATAAATACATGCAAATGTAAACAGAAACACCTACACATGCACTGTTGCCCCACTGTACCACGCATCTCCTTTCCCTTTTCTCCCCATTCTTATTCTCCCATATTTCTTTGCTCATTGCATCCTTTATTCCAGAAATCCCCTTATACTTCACATTGCCTCTCATTCACACACACACACACACACACACATAAATTAATATGTGAGATATATATCTGACATATTAATTAAAATCCAGCTGCAGGGTAATCTCTTCAAAGAAGCCTATCTTGAACTTCTCTTTACCACACACACACGTGCTACAATTCTCTCTCATTTCTGAGCTGCGTTCACATTTTTCTGGGCTTACAATTGAGCTCAGATTATTTGTCATGTGCATTAATTAGTTACATTATGTGGCCAATATCAATCTAAGTATTCTTCAAGAGACTCTTACATATGCAATTCAACTTTTCATTCACAGAGTAGCTTGCAGAATTATTGGGAAAATATATATATATATATATATATGTCGTTCATTGCTTAATCACGGGGATACAATCTAAGGAACATGTTGGTAGGCAATTTCATCATTGTGAAAATATCATAGCATGTACTTACACAAATCTAGGTGATATAGCCTACTGTACACCTGGGCTATATGGAATAGCCTGTTGCTCCTAGGTTACAAACCTGTACAGCATGTTACTATACTGAATTCTGTAGGCAATTGTAACACAATAGTATCTGTGTATCCAAACATATCTAAACACAGAAAAGGCATGGTAAAAATACAGTGTTATAATCTTATGGAAGCACCATTGTATATATTGTTCATTATTTGTTATGTAACGCACGACTGTACACATACAAACACACACGCACACATACACATACACAAATGCATATCTGTGTATGTATTTATTGAATACAGCTTCCCAAAAGCTCTCAACTAGCCATTTTTTAAAATCACATTTTCTGTTCCTCTCAAGGTCGAGCAATTTTTTGAAATTTTGTAAGAAACTGTACTCACTTTTTAAATTTATTTTTAAATTGATATATCAAAGTTGTATGTATTTTGGGGGTGTGATGTTTTGATACCTGTATACAATATGTAATGATCAAATCAGGGTAACTGTGACATCCATCACCTCAAACATTTATCTTTGTTTTGTGTCGGGAACATTATGATTCTTCTATTCTAGTTATTTTGAAATATACAGTAAATCATTCTTAACTATAATTTTTACTGCACTATTGAATACAAGAATTTATTATTTCTAACTCTATTTTTGTATCCCTTCATTTTGTACAAAAAATCACAGCTGATACCCCGTATTGAGTATCAGGATGTGTACTGAGCTAAGCACTTTGCATAAATCATTAAAGCAAGAATAGGAATTGCCAACCTTCTTCTATCTTTTTCCTAGTTCTGGCAGCCCTTGCCTAGGTTCTCACATTTAATTATTGCAAACATTAAATGAAGTAAATGTAATTATTATCTTCATTTTCTAGATAAATAAGCTAATTTTTGGAGAATTTAAATAGTTTGTTCCAAATCACAAAGACTATAAATGGCAGAGCTGAAATTCAAACTCCTCTTTCTCTGACTCCACCAGGTAGCTAACCAAGTTTTACTGCTTTCCACCTTAGTAATCTATGGTTAAAAACACTGCTAGCATTTTTCAAAACTGGACTATCTTATTTTATCTAATTTTATTTCTTAACCTTTCTGTGTTTTGCAAGACAGATTAGTCAGGTGATGGGATTCCCAGCCAGCTTATGAAAATAACTTGGCCCATAAAGTTGAGGTGAGGCAAACTGAACAGTGGACAAGCAGTGAAAAGACCTGACTTTGTCACAGCTTTGCTGGTTACAGCTCTGTGAAGCCACTGGAGATGATGGAGAAGTCACCGAAGATGAAGCTTTATTTTCTCCCCTTTCTCAGATCTCTTAGTCTTGAGTCTTCATTTCCTTCACTAAATAAGACTCAGCAGCATTAACAAATCTGACACCCTCGAGGCATGTGCCGTGTTCCAAGCAACATCAGATGTATTTGACATCGGTTATCTCATTTAATTCTGCCAACAATTCTATTATGTTGATGCAAGCAATGTCTCCCCATTTTATAGACAGGAAAATCACGGTTCAAAGGGATGCTGAAATGTGCCTGAGTCTCACTTTTGGTGAGTTACAGAGCCAGGAAGCTTGCTTCCTGAAATTGTAACCTATGTACTAAACCAATTGCAGGAAGGTTGTGAAAATCTAAAAACCAGTAATAATAATAATAATAATGAAAGTAGCTACAAACTCTAAAATATTTTGTAAAATTTTAGCAGTCCATTTCAAAGTTTAGCGGATTCTTATTACTGAATGCAACTGGGTAGACGGAAAGTCAGGAATGAGCACTGACCCCTGTTCTGCAGGTTCTAGAATCAAACACTTATTAATTAGAATATTGGCTCAGTCATTTGCTACCTGTCTCACTTTGGGTCCGCCACATAAATGCACTTAACTTCAACTTCCTTATCAGCATAATGGGGACTATAAGACTATGATGCTTCCCTCTCTGGTAGGAGGATTAAGTAAAACACTGGGGTAAACGTGCCCGAAACAAGGGTTTGATTAAGTGCATTTACTTTTTTCTGTGCTCTATTGCACCATGCAAATGGGCTCCAAAGGTGTGATTAGAAATGAATCCAAATTACAACAGTCATGGGAGAGACCAGGAGAAGGGAGATGAAAATGTTTCCTGACACGTAGCAGAAGTCAAAGGGGATAGACTGTTTAGCCTAAGAAGTAAAAAGGGACAATAAGCCTATGCTAATAAGAAAATATTTCATGCTGGATTTCCCAGGAAATAAATGTTACATAGTTTTCATTGGCTATTTTTTAGTGGCTGTGATCTCTGGACCTTTACATGGAGGCTGAACTTAAAACTACCAATCTAAGTTATAAAATAACATGAATTAGTTAGGAAAATTAAGATTAATAGTGATCTTTTAGAATAAAAGTTTTATTAAAAGCAGATATTTTCCTCCAATAATGTATATTTCATTTTCTTACCTTTAATTCTATCTTTTTTATAGTTACTTAATGAGTGCCACATTAATCAGGATAAGGTAGGTTGTACTGAAGTCACCAAATAAACCTTGAAATTTTAGTGGCATAAGTGAACATAAGTTTATTTCCTGCGTATCCCTGTATCCAGTGCATATTTATTGGGGGAGGCTTCACTCCACAGACTCATTCAAGGATCCAGCATCATGGAGGCTGCACTATCTCAACATATGACTTGTCAGTTCACTGTGATGAGAAGGAAAAAGATGGAAGAATTGTTTGGTGTTTTACACTGGCTCAACCAGGAAGAAATACACATCCTTTCTTATATTTCATGGTCAAAAAATAGCTGCAAGGCCCCTCTTAGCTGCAAAAGGCTGGGAAGACTCATATTCCATTGGTCAAGGAGGGAGAGCTATACAACAAGATTTGGTGAGCACATAGCATAGTCCATGTGCCAGTTAGCAATTGTATTCTCATGTGAATGATTGAAACAATGATTACATTTTCACTTTCACAAGTTGTGACTCTGGAGACCACTGATTCCCTAGTGCTTAAAAAAGGCCCATTGTAGAACTGGTGCTCAGGATAGAGCTGTCAAATTCTAACACTGAATATGTGCATCCTTAATTTGCTCCATGGATGAACATGTATAGCCCTCCATCTGAGCTCAGTAACAGTGTTAAACACTGGGGAACAGGATTAAAGACATGAAAATGAGCTTGTGATACAGTGAATGTGTGCTGACATGTATTTAGCCTGCTCAAAAACAAATCAAGTCACTGGAGGTGTCAGTAGGACACTCAGGTGGAGATGTTCATTAAACACATTGAGCTCTTAGGAAAGATATTCAGAGAAAACCAAGACAGTAGTTCCTTCCACACTTAGAAGTAAACTCCAAAGAAGGGCTATTTTAAACATTGAAACTGCGTGATGTTGTTTAAGATGTAGAAAGACTGTATTGGAAGAGAAGAAAACAAAAAGGCACTGGATTAGGCACAGTCTAGGCCTTAAATCACCGAATTGTCCCCCCAGCCCTGATTGTGTTAACATTCTCATTTCATAAGTATAGAAGCTGAGGTCCAGAGAGGTAAGAAACTGGGTCCAAAATCACACAGTTTACCCATATTTAAGCTCAGGTCTTTACACGTCAGAGTCTAGCCCACATTCCGTATCCAACACAGTCTAATGGGATAGGACTCTACAGTGAGTTCGTTTTCACTAGAGAAGTTGGAGCAGAGACTGTTGTTAGGGATACTGCAGAGCTCTGGAGGCATTGAATTGGGCTTTTTGCATTAGATACTCTTCAAAATGCCCTGAGTATCCAATGCCTCAAAGAATTGAGTCTCAAGGATTCCTACATTCAGGAGGTGGGAGGAACAAAAGTGTCCGTGATGAAGAAACCACCTTTCCCAGAGAGGCCCGTCTCAGACTCCACTGCTGTTCTGCCTTTTGTCTGCTGCCTGCAGCACTTGAGCCTGGGAAGAGCCCAGAGAAAGGAGCCCTAGAGAAACGTAATTGGTGAGTCTTTCAGATTTGGAGCTTGAAGCGTCCACTCACCCTCTAGTTTTCATGTTAAACTGTTCAAGTGGAAATCTCTTGACAGGTGTAATTAAGGTCATTTCAAGAGCAAATACACACTTGTTTATTTCAAAGTCACTTGCTCAGTAATCTCCCTAGATATTTGCCAAGCTGGATCACTCCCCCACCCTCTAGAAGCTGCACGAAGCAGTCAGCAGCTTAGAAGAGATGCCAGGTGCTCGTGGGGCTGTGATTTGTTGCCTTGGGTTCATTGCAGCTTGCAAAGTTAGTGTTAGGGATTGTTCAGAGATAAGCTAAGACCATCCACATGTTAGCCGCAATCTACTACTTGTAGTAATTTTGGAAAAAATAAAACACGGGTGGAGACGTCAGGATACCCCCATCTTAGATATTAGTTTACCAGGTAACTAAGGCTAAGTCACTTCCCGTACCCAGCCTCAGTTTTGCCATTTGTCACATGCCAGTTGTTCTTAAATTGAGTTCTTACTAAGACTTTTTGTGTCCTATGTTGTCTGAGACATAAGTGGCTGAGACAATAGTCTAGGAATCTGTTTTCTGACATGTGAGAAGGACAGTAGCAAGTGTGGAAGGGAGCATGATGCAGTGAATTTAGTAGCAAAAAGACAAATGGATAGGCTTCTAGCTTTGTTATTAATAGTTGTATTATTATGGGCAAGTTCTCTGAAAATCTGGTTCATTTCAAAGAACAAGAATAGTGTTATTTACATTATTGTGTTACGGTGAGGATTAAATGATAAATACAGCTTCTAGCTGGGTATTTGACTAGACATGTGTTTGTATGCCCCTTTTCTCCTCCTCCTTAAGACACTGGGAAAAAATATTCCCTCAACATTTCCAGCAGTGGACCTCAGGGGGTCACAACTAATCTGGAAAGGGAAATCTCTAGACATCCAGGTTGTTGAGGGTCATCATTGAAAAGGAGAGGCAATTTTTTTTTTATCATAGCCCAGTTAACATCACTCAGACTTTCCTGTGTCTCAAGCAGCTCATATCCTTACACTCCTTCACAAGACCTATGAAAAGGCAGCTCCAGTAGAGGTAGGACAAAAAACAAACAAACAAACAAAAACAAAACAAAAAAAACTCTAGTGCCAAAGTCTTGGTCTCTAAAGAGGATGGGAAAACTTCCTAAAGGAAATAGATTTGAGATTACTTTTAAAGAGTAGAGAAATGAAAAGAAATGAAACCGAGTTTCAGAGGACAGAAGTCAGGCATGTGGGCTTATAACAGAGGATTCTCAAGCAGATGAGGACTTTCTCCCACTGTAGCCTACTGCAGAGGTTTCTGAAGACCTAGGTCTAAGACCTGTATCAAGAATTCATAGACTGTCTCTGCAAGAACTTGTCAATTACGAATCTGGAGCTGGAAGCAACATAGAGGAGAGACAGAATATGCATATGGCAGCCAGAAGGACTGACATTTGGTAGTACGAGTGAGATACTCCAGGTGAGCTTTCAAACTTGTTCATGTGATATTTGAAGAGTGGCAGGGGTTCAACAATTTAACTGTTGGGGGGTGAAAATTAATTCATTATTTTAGTATGATATTCTTGCAACTTCATTGTACACTTCTCTCACTCTCTCCATCCCCAGTGCCAGCAAGTCACCATAGCCTGGAGAAGACCCAGTGCTTATGAAGTTTCAAGCACTCTCCTAAATAATTCAGTTGTATTAACTCATTTATCATCAAGGGGTTAGAAACTGGCATTTGAGCAAAGGCTAGTTGGTGATGAAGAAGAAATGAGCCATACAGGTATTTAGAAGAGAGTACCACACATAGGGGGAAGGCATTGCCAAAGCCCTGGGGTCAAGTGGACCTATATTAGAGAAGTCAGTGGCATGAGCAAGAGGGGGAATTGCAGGATATAAGGCCAGACAGTGTTGGGTTTCATAAAAAAGCAACGCCAAGTCATATTTTAGTCCTCCTCCTCAAAATGATTAAATCTTCCTTAAAGTAGAGTCAGAGTCATTTTGTTCTTTTCTAGACTGTCACTATGTCCTACAGTGATATTTTCAATGAATTTAATCTTCTCCATCCCAATGTAACACCGGTATTTTCTAAAGAGGAATAACAAGGGGACATTTATGGAAATATAGAGACCAAAAGTATGAAATAATAATATAAGAATTAGTCAAATGTACTAAACATAAGTTTTTATTTCTTTTGTTTTTTTCAAATTTTGGACCCAGAAAAAAGTACTTGAATTCTAAGATAATTTAATGAATGCTTAGATTAGTGATGTTAATGTTGTCCTCTGATCCATAGAACTGACAGCTAACCTGGATGTTTATCACAATTCTGCCCTTTGCTGACTGCATGGTATAGGACAAGTTAGTCAACCTCTGTCAGTCTCTATTAGTTTTTTCTTCTTTAATATGGGAATATTTATGCTCACCTTGAAGGGATCTTGTGAGAATTAAATAAGGTAAATGGGTCAAGTGTTTGCATAATTGGTGGTGACTCCATTTACAGTTGATGTGAGTCTCAATGTCATTGTTATCATGGTATTAGTTAAGACCCTTAGGTTTTCCATGGCAGAAATCTAACTCAAATTAGCTTAAACAACATAACAATGTATTACAAATTTTCTTAGGATTGCATGAGATAGGAACAGGTCTGAACCTTAGGATAAATCAGAACAAGAAATTTTAATAGCAGTAGAATCCTTGGTCAATTATCTTTGTTCCTCTTTCTGAATATTATTTATTGGTTTACTTTTTTTTCTGTGTTTTAAGCTCGATGCCTTCTATCCCCATCCTCATTCCATTCCTCAGATTTAACCTATGCAATAAGTGGCAAAGGGGAGCTCCCAAACCTTTCTCATATTTACAAGTTTAGTATTTTTGACATGAATCTCTGTTTTCCAAGTTCAAAACTTCCAGGGAAGGGACTCATTGATCCAAGCCCTGGACCAATCATGTATAAAGAGGGTGGATTCATATACAGTAAGCTTCCCATGTATAGTAGCTGCTTCAATGGTGTGAATAACATGGGAGCAAAGGAATCTCAAAAGAAGCAGCAGGAACAAGAATGTCCTCAGAAGAAGGCAGGATTGCTGTTTAGAAAATAATAGTTTCCTACTGTAATCATTATATGTATTTCCATTTATCATTATTATTGCACTTAGGACAAATTTTCTAGTATTTACAGAGTTCTAGGTTATTAGAAGATGTAGAATGGAAGGGATTTTATAACATCATTAATTCTAAACAACCTGACGCAGAACTTTTGCTAGTTCTTTCAAGAGGTTGATGAATGTGCATCTCCAAAAAGACCGTGACCTCCCAACATCTGACCACATTCTCTGCTTCGAAGACAGGAAGGCCTGCTTTTTCCCCATTTTGTTCCATTTAATGTAGGTTCCTCTGATGTCATTCTTAGAGAAGATAAAGAACAGCCGGCCACCATCTTAAGTATAATAATGTTTAATATGTCTGAAAACTGCGATTACGTCAACCCCTTTACCTCACGTCAGACTAAATAATCCCAGTCACTTCAGCTTTCCTTCTAAGCTGCTGCAGCATTATAATTGCCACCTTGTTGACCATTCTAGTTTCTCCTTCTCAGTTCTAACTTGGCCTTTGGCCCTGATGAAGTCCAGGGTCAAGTTGGCATTTCACTGCTTGGTCAAAGACCGTTTATCCCTGGCATATTTTCAGGGAGGGGAGTCAGGAGTGTAGGAAGAGACGTATTCTGATGTGGGTGAGCTGTATGGCCAAAAGTTCATGGATGGTTTCCTTGACTGCTATTAGTGGGTTGACAATGTGTACTGGACACAACATAAAGTTTCATAGACATGAATTCAAATCTTCGCTCTATTATCTATTGATCTTGGGCAAGTGACTCGATCCTTTACCCATTTAAAAAATATACACATTGGACATAAAAATACTAGTAGCATTTAGTAGTAAATGGGATGATTTGTATAAAATGCTAAATGATGTGCCAGATATATGAGTGGCCCAATAAATTTTAGTTCGTTTTTTGTTCTCCTTCTCTAAATGGGTTTTTTAGGAAACCAGCAGGTGATAAGAGCCAGATTAATGAGCAGAAAGATAATTCGTGTTCTAGTCCCAGCTCTGCTGGTAATTACAAGAAAAGTTAGTTTATTGTATGACACTTGTCTCTAAGATAGAGGGTTGGAAATAAATAAGTTAATTCCTAAGGTTGTTGACAACTCTAAAAATACAAAATCCTAAGACTACTGTGTTCCTTATAGGGTTTGGCAATTTTCAGAATTAGGAGATCATTAACCACATACATATTTGCCCTGAAAACAACACTGAAAGTAATACTTTCATTCACAGACTAATATTCATGGATCTTTAATTGTATTAAACATCTCCAAAGCGATCCTGTGCTCTTAAGTTTTCTGGTTGTTTGTTGTGCCCTATTGAGAGGCAGAGCCAGGGAGTGAGACAAAAGTGGGTGCTGAAACCAGAAGTCCAAGGAGGTTGTCATCAGTTCTGGGGAACAGAGATCAGAGCTGAGCTCCTTAGTGGCCATTGACAGTGAGGGAAGGTCTTGGAGCAAAGATCAAGAACCCCCAGCAGGGACAGCACAAGAGAGGCATAGAGTATGCGAGTTCAGATTGTGAGTTTGAGAGTCAAGCAAACCTGGCCTGGAATCCTGTCTGTGCCATTACTTTAGAAGTATAAAATGAAGATAATAACTCTTATCTAGGAGGGCTGCTGAAAGCGTTAAATGAGATAATGTATGCAACATATTTAGCATATGGTAAATACTCAGCCAGCTGAGGCTTATGTTATTAACAGAATCCACAGCAGGGGCTTGGTGGGATTGTATTAATAGAACCCAGAAAGAAATATGCTGAGCATCCCTCTCCTCCTTCAGCCAGTCTGTTTATTCTTGATACATAACCCTTCTTACTGTGGGGGTTTCTGATGCCAATAAAGCAGGCAATCTCTGACATTGCTTTGAGTATAGATAAAAATGACTTCACTACATTTACCTTTTGGAAGAAATGCTATTAGATGGTTATTTTGGCAGCACAGTTGGTTCTTGACTGATATATACCAGCAGTCTAAATTGACAATATTATTAAATGATCTTGCCTTCCTCAAACATATGCCAAGGGATGTAGGGGAAAGAAGTCTGGGGCTAAAATTTTGTCACAGACAACCTGTGAATGAGAAAAAAAATGTTAAGACAAGATTGTACACACATTCATTAGAAAGGCATATTTAATTACATAAATAAAAAACTTCCATAAGTAACCAAAAAAAGCAAAACATGTAACTAAAGTAATAAGATAAATGACAAGCTTGGGAAACTATATTCAGTGAAACATTGGAACTCTTCAACTGATAATTTAAATGAACAAAATGAAATTCTAAAAAATGCACAGGCAAAGAACATTAACAGATGTATCCCAGCTAGAAAACAAACACAGGAAAAATTACTGTTACAAATAATCATGAGGTATATTAAATAAAACACCATCATGTTTGTTTTGCCCATTAATTATCACCTTCCCCAAATAATTAGATTCAATGCTAATGGCAGTGAGGTGAATGTAACAACCTCATACATTGTGGGTGGCATTTTAAATTGCTATAGTAGTTTGGAAAAGCCATTTGGTCATGTATCTCAGAAGCCACTTCTGAGACACTGACCTACAAAAATAGTCCAAAATAGAGAAAAAAAATGTACGCACAAAAGTATTCATTTTAATAGCAAAAGAGGCAACACAAATGCTCGGAGAATAAACAAACTATGGCAAATTAATTCAATGAAACATTATATATTCATTTAAAATTTTCTTTATGCAGAATCTATAATAACTTAATAAGCTAATACTATCATAATGTTAGGAGAAAAAAGTAAGATACAAAATAATTTGTACATTTTGAACATATTTAAACAATGAGAAGTAAATGTATTCAAATATGATCATTTTTATTGGTGTTGTGGAGTCTTCCACCTGAAGAATATCCCTTTTTCCTTCTTTCATGAACAGCTACTGGCCCCCCCCTTTTTTTTTTTTTTTTTTTTGCTCCTCTTTCCAGCAGTCCTTCTGCACCCCATTGTCGCCATCCCCAAGTTCTTGTCAAGGCTCTGTGATGCCTTATTTAGCAACATTTCTTTTCTTTTTGAACTCTCTTCCTTGGGCTTCCCTGATACCACATTCTTTGATATTCCTCTTACCCTTCTGATCTTACTCAAGCTCCTTGCTCCCTTTGCTTTGTTCCTTGACCTCTGAATATTGAAGCACTCCAGGAACTAGTTTCTGGAAGCTATGGTCTTCTTGGTTCTTCCCTTTCTCCTAAAATGAATTCATCCAGTATAATAGCTTTCAATAACATTTTGATGGCCATGATTCCTAAATTTATCTTTTTCAGTGCTGACCACTCATCAAGTTCCAGACTTAGATATCCAACTACTTATTTACCATCCTCACTTGCATATTTAGCATGCATTTTAAACACAACATAACCCAGTTGAAACACTGATTCTCATTTTTCTGTGTTCCCATTTGTATCAGTCTTTAGCTTCCCACCTCAGAGAATAACATGCCTATTGATTAGTTGCTCCTGTTAAAGACATGGAAGTATTCTTTCACTCCATCAGCGTGTCTCTCAGCTTTAACCCGAATCAGCATTCTTCTCTTCATCTCTGTGTACATTGCCTTAATCCATACCACTGTAATTTCTCTCCAGAATCATTGCTGTGGAACCCAAATGTTCTCTGATTCTACTTTTGCCCATATCTCCTGTGATTTTCTTATTCACAAGCAGCCAATGTGAAATTTTTAAGAAATAAATTAGATTGTATTATTTCCTCAAATTATTTTCTTTTTCTAAGGGTACCAATGGGAGAAATGCCTGTTTAGTGTTATCTTCTTCCAGTAGATGGGGCTATTGAGCACCAAATTTTCTCAGAACTAATGTACAATTTTTTTTTTTTTAAATAAAAGAGGAGTTCATCAATGTTGATTTTACTAACTGTAAAACATTCCTCAGAGTAGATCCACTATGGTTGCAACTATCAAAAATATACAAAAGTGGAAAACATAAAATGCTTATTATAAAGCATGAAAAGAATATAATTTGTTCATCAGATTCTCTTACTATTTGAAAGCCCTGAAAATTTGTGTGGACTCTAGAACATATATTGACACTCAATTATAATCTTTGCTAGGAGAAAGAGAAAGGGGAGCTCTTTTTTCTTCTGTTGGTGAGTTTTACGTTTATTCCAAAATGGGCACGATTCAGTCTCCACTGGGATTTTCCTAAGGCTCTCATCCATATGGATGAAATAGGATGATAGCTAGGAAGGGAGAAACATTAACACTTAAAGAACAGCTTCTATGTATCATTTTGCGTATTTTATCTACAGCTTCCATAGTATTTGAGTTAAATATTCTCAGCCATATTTTATTAGATGGAAAAACTGGGGCTGGAAAAGGTTGAGATTTGCCATTAAGAAAAAGTAAATAAAACAATTGAATTTGAATCCACTCTGGCTTGCACAGACTCAAATAAGTCTCTCACTGGTGTTCATATACTGTTCATACACAGTGGTAATGTCCTTGACTGAAAGCAAAAAGTGAGTGGCTCATGCCTAAGGCAAGATGCTGTGAGCAGAAAGTGAGTCAAAGTTGGCATAGAATGATTTGGTGTAGACATGGCTGGAATTAGAGGCAAGTGCAAGATGCTAGGAGACAGCACAGGAAGTGTCTGAAAGAACATCCCTGTATTGACTTGTCAACCCTTCCATATGCTATTGCTGGACAGTGGGGGAGGGGTTATGGGTAAGCATGACATTACACACCTGTTAATTACTAGCTTTAACCAGGATAAATCTCACACTTAGTCTTCAGTTGTGGCAAGCAGTGCAACTAAGGAGAAAGAGTATGAGCTCTGGATTTGAATCCTGCATTCTAGACCCAGTGTGACCCTAGACTGGGTCCAAGACTAAATTTTAGAACTTTGAAAAATTGGTCGATATAGCTACCAACTGACTCTGAGGAAAAAGCTAAGTGAGCTCATGTTCTAAACATGAATGCTCTAAGCTTTATTATTGGCATTTATTATCTTTAATAGCAATACTGACATGATGTATCAGTGACCCACAGACAATCTGTTGGCCATTTTTGCCCAGGATGAGAACCATAGTCAGAAACAGATGAGCACCTTTTGTTTCTGGCTGGAGTCAGGAAGAATAGGGAGTGGGTGAAGAGTAAAGAAGCAGAAACAAGATAAACAAAACCATTCTTCCGGTTCCATTTTGTTTCTGGTCAACCCATATCCCAGCAGTCCCTGCTTCTCAGGTCAATGAAGATTCAAAAGACAGTGTGGTGCTGTCTGCTGCCAACTCATAGCCTTCAACTTACAAACTACTGGACTTTCCGTGTTTCCTCTGCTGAAACTTTTCACCTCTAATTTAAGCAGTGCAGTTGGGAAACTTCAAAGTAAGTATAGTGATACAGTTTGGCTGTGTCCTCACCCAAATCTCAACTTGAATTTTATTTCCCAGAATTCCCACGTGTTGTGGGAGGAACCCAGGGAGGGGTAATTGAATCATGGGGGCCAGTCTTTCCTGTGCTATTCTTGTGATAGTGAATATGTCTCACGAGATCTGATGGGTTTATCAGGGCTTTCCGTTTTTGCTTCTTTCTCATTTTCTCTTGCTGCCACCATGTAAGAAGTGCCTTTCACCTCCCACCATGATGCTGAGGCCTCCCCAGCCATGTGGAACTGTAAGTCTAGTTAAACCTCTTTTTGTTCCTAGTTTCGGGTATGTCTTTATCAGCAGTGTGAAAGCAAACTAATAGTCTCTACTTCCATTGTATTTTTAGCCATGCATTGTGATGTAAATGAATGTAATAGCAAACTATAAATTCACA
Organism: Rhinopithecus bieti; assembly: GCF_001698545.2. Taxonomy (NCBI): domain Eukaryota; kingdom Metazoa; phylum Chordata; class Mammalia; order Primates; family Cercopithecidae; genus Rhinopithecus; species Rhinopithecus bieti. The sequence continues at coordinate 258,120 of NW_016815431.1, forward strand.
ACAAATCAATGCATGCATTTAAACCATTATTATTTTTTCTTAGTTTTAGTTTTAATTTGGTAAATAATAACTGTCCATATTTATAGAGTTCAAAGTGATATTTCAGCATATACATTGTAAAATTATCAAATCAGGGTAATTAGCATGTCCATTACTTACCTCAACTGTTCATCATTTCCTTGTGTTGAAAATATTTAAAATCCTCTCTTGTAGATATTCTGATGTATACAATACATTATTACTAATTAGTACTAAGTACAATCACTGTCACCTTTCTGTGTAATAGAACACCCATAACTTATCCAGAGGAGGCTGGCGAGATAAAAGCATCCTAAACAAGATTAAAAATGGTGAAGAAGTCAATTCTATGTTTCAAAAGCAAAAACCTTTAAAACAATAAAGTTTAATGGGCATAAAGTTAAGCCATTATTATTTTTGAAGGCTTTGCTTTTGGAACACAGAACTGATTCCCTCTCCATTTTAAAACTTGGTTAGGATACTCTTTTATCTAGCTGGATTCCTCAGGGGTATCAAATTTTACACATTGTTTTATTACTCGAGTTCTGTCTCATCAGTTTATATTTTTAAATATACTGAAGAAATGCAGTTTGACATTGGCCAGAGGGACCAGCATTGTCTTTTTTCCCAGGAATGGGAGTTTGGCAGGTTGTGTGTGGGCTATGAGAGAGGGTGGGGATGAGCATAAACATATTACACCTTTTAGGGCTGAAAAATAACACCTTAAGGTTTAAGACTGAATTATAGAACACTTAGCCTTCAGTAAATCCACTGTGATGGGCAAATGTCTGCCAGATTTCTTTGAGGCTAATTGCTTCTGAAGGCCTTAACAGGTGTCCCCATTACTGTCAGGACTGAGGTACTGCTGCTGACTTAAATCAGAATTTAGTGCATGAAGAAGAGATAGGTGACCAAGACTCCCTTTTATTCCCTGATAATGCAGAGAATTTGGCAGGGAGTGAGGCAAGAAGAGACTCTGAATGCCTGGTTATATTTGGGCACTTAAGCAGTTATGTCTCTACTTTATGGCAGAGAGGCCACATGTCAGCATATAGAATTATTCTTTACCCTGTATTAGCAGAATGACTTGACTAATATCGAAGAAAGAATCCTCCATATTCAGGAGCATACCAGAATAAACTTTAGTTTTTCTCGTTTGCATCAAATCTGATGCAAGATATGTGGCCCGCTGCTATCTTCTAACTCTACCATCTTTTACTCTCAGCCTCCAGTGGCACCATGGTGGCCAGTGGGGAATGTAGGAGGTATCTAACTGTACACCTCCTTGGACAGAAAATTACAGTCATCAGTGCATTGACCACTGCTGACAACATTGTTCCAACTTCAGTCTTTAGTGGTCTGGGAAATGAAGGAGAGCACATACAATATTTGGTCATTATTGTCTCTGCACCATTGTCCCCCACCCCTCTTTACAAGCAGACATATTCCCAAGGGTTCTACCATCATCATCATCACCAGCAGCAGCAGCAGCAGCAGTAGCAGCAGCAGAACCAGCAATCCCCTTATTAGCTCAGTTTCCTGATTTCTGAAAAAAATAAGGACAATAATGCCTACTTCACAAAACTTGGATGAAGTAACATTTGAAAGGACTTAAAGTAGGATATGGCACAAAATAGATATTCAACATGTATCAGTCATCTCTAGTGCAACACTCTTAATTGAGAATTCAACAAGGACATTCCCAGTGCACATAATTAAACGCATAACATGAAATTGAAAAGAATATAAAATAAAGTCATTTATTTTTATTTTTCAGTCACATATTACAAAACAAAGTAGTGGTGACTCTGATATGGCTATTTGTTCTTTAATTCGTCTTCTTATTCTCAAAGTGCACTGTAGTCATTGCCTGAGATCTGTGGTTCTCAACCTCTAGGTGATCCAGTGTGAAGCAAAGTTATGAGCCAGTACTGTCCCTTGCTTTCTAACCTTCCTACTCTCACCCTGTTCCTCTGAATATCATCTGGGTTCTGGAAAAGTATGTAGTAATTAGTTAGTTACTTCCAGTTTGCTGCTACCCCTTGATTACTATTGTCATTATCATCATCATCAACCATGTTTTTCACAGAGCAGTGTTTCTGAAAATAATAGTTCCCCATTTTTATTGAAAACACTATAATGTTAGGTTCTCATTTATAAAATTAATAAAGCATTTCACAAGCAAGATTTTTGTTCTCTTTTACAATGAGAAGACTATGACTCAGACAGGTACTGTGACTAGTAAGGGGAAGAGAAAGGGACTCCACTTCAGGTTTTCTCATACCAAGTCCTGTGCCTTTTTAGTTGCATCAATATCTCCTAAGGTTGAGATCTCAGGATTTGAAAAAAATAAAATAACAGTGGCTTATAAAATAATAGCAGTGGGTGATTAGTCTCAAATGAGCAAGTAAGGCATTTCCTACCAGCAAATTAGTAGCAATGTTGGTCATATGAATTGAATCTGTTTTTTAAATTGTCTTAACAGTCAACTCACAATTAGAGTTTTAAGCAATTGCTAGAAACATTAAATGAATAAAGTAATTGGGCTGACCACTTGTTCACTAGTTGTTTTGATCATTAAGAGTAGCCTATGTTAAATGAATTTGTTTAACTGCAAATAACTTCATCCCCAACCTTCCCAGATCTAGCCAGTCTCAAGGGCTGAGCAAAGCAATTTCCTTGGTTACATGAGTACTTGTGTTTGCCAAGGCATCTTGGATACCCAAAGGACCCAAAATAGATCTACTCAAATGAATTTCAATCTTATTTGCTTCCTTCTCCCAATAAGGGTTAGTCCAGAAGGACTCTAAATTAATGCAAGTTTTCCAGAGGTCAGCATAAATTTAAAAACATCAGCATGTGCTTTAACTATTGAGAGTCTATTAAACCCTGTTATTTAAATTGTGCTAGCATATAAATTAGGCTGCTGAGAATTAAGAATCGAGGGGCAATGCTTTATTAGAGTAATCCAAATACTGCATACTAAATTGTAAGGCAGATTAAAATAACAGATTCTGTAGATACTCTAGCCTAAAGAAAGAGGGGTATAACTCTCTATGACTTGAGTGAGGGCTGTGCATAGTAAAGTTATTCTAAAGAGTACCGTACAGAAAAAAGTAAATGACCTTACAATGGAGAAATCTAGAAACACTTGTCATTTAGGTAATTAATGGTCAAATCATATTGATAATATATATTCTCACTTTATGTGATGAAAATGGCACTTTGTCTCTGTGATCCTCCTCGCCAAACCCACAACCTCAGTCTAATCATGAGAAAAACTTGAGGCAAATTTCAATAGAGAGAAATTCCACAAAATGCCTGACTAGTACACCTCAAAACTGTCAAGGTCGTCAAACCCAGGGAAAGTGTGAAAAAATGTCACGGCCAAGAGGAACCTAACAACTTGTGACAACCAAATGTAACAAGGGTTATGTGTGATATCCTAGAACAGAAAAATAACATTAGGTAAAACAAAACAAAAAAATAGATAACTGATGGACTTTAGTTATTTATAATACATTAAGATTTGTTCATTAATTGTAATATGTACCATACTAATGTAAAATAATAAAAATAGAGACAATGAGAATCTGATGTGGAGAAGTTGTATAAAACTGTTTTATCTGCAAAATTTCTCCATAAATCTAAAACTGTTCTAAAATATGTCTATTAATAATTCTAAAAGTCACAATAATAAACCCTTACATGGTCCCAAGTACTGTTCTGAGTTGTGTTATTATTTTGCATGATAATTTACTTAATGATATAATTATCATTCCCATTTTATAGATGGAAAAACAGAAACACAGAGAAAAGTAATCTGCTCAAAGTCATGCCTATAGGAAATACTGGGTATGGTTAGGACTCAGGGAACCTGAATGCAGTGTCTAGCTCTTAAGGCTATGCTAACTTTCTAAAATCTATTTTCTTGTTTATCTTAGTCTATGCTCATCTTCGTGATCCTTTTTTGAAATTAACTTCTGTCTAAAGCAAGCCTCAATTTACCTTCTGTAGTGAGAATTTATTTTTCCTTTCCTGAAATTAATTTCCAATTCTTTCAGCAACACTTACCACTACTCTGCCTCCCATCAACATCTTCACCTTTGGAATCTACATCTTTCCCAATAACAACCAATAAGGTTTGAATTGTGTTGACTCCACTCCCAGTTCCAGGATTGGACCAAGCCAATCAACCTAGAGCATTCCTCTGGCTGCAATGATTAGCTACAGGATGGCCACACAACATGGCCAATGAGAAGATACAGAAACTTCTCCAGGATTTCCAAGACAGTGAACCTTTTTCCCCCTGAATTTGGTGAAGTAAGTGCCTGAGGCTTGTTGCTGTACCTATATTACTACCTTGAAGGCTGTCGAGGAACAGTTGATATTTGGAAGACAGTAGGGAAAGGTAAATCTAGAGAAATGAACTGGATAACAATATTTCAGCCTGCCTTGCCCTTACACATTCAGGTTATAGGTATCAATTGATTACCTTTTTTTGTTTGAAAAATTTGAGGTTTTGACAGATAAACATAAGGAGTTCCAGCTGCTGCACTGTGCTCCTCTGGACCTTGGCCCCAGGAAAGTCTGACTTTTACTTGAGCAGTTACCAACCAGTCACCAGTTTTACGGAGCAGTCTCTGTAGGTGAGATGAATTTCCTAAGCTGTCTCACCCATGCTCACCTTCCTCCTCTCCCATTCTTCCCCCATCGGGGTTAGATTGCTTGTGATTCAGAGCTCCAAAGACCACAACTGGTTTTAATTCAAATTGATTACTCTTAAATGGACTGGCATTCCCTTGACTACTATTATCAACTATTATCTTGAAGACTTACATCAATAACCTCCTAATTTATATTGCATCCCTAAACGTTGAGAATAATAAATTCACAGATGCTTGGAGCTGGTAGAGACCTCAAAGATAATCTGGTCCAATCCTTTGTTAAAGTCTTGGGTACACTTGGCAACATACCACAATATCACCTCAACTGCTCAAGGCCCTCCATCCCGTACATCCCCGGACCCAGCCTCAGCCTCATCCCTCTGTGTACTCCTATGCATGTGAACTGCTGCTTACTTACATCTTACCAAATAGAACTGCACTTTTCTTCAGTTCAGGCTTCTGGGCCTTTGCTCCTGCTTTTCTCTCCGGAAAATTGATCCCATCCCTTAAATCATCTAACAATAAGCATTCACTTTTCATAATTCAGTTCAGGGTCACTTTCTTATAATATATTTCCTGATGATCTTTTTCCTTCTTGCCATAGTACTGGTTTCTTCCAACTTACATGCTCCTGCTGTGGCCTCTATGGACTGCTATCACAGTACCTAGAACTTTTTATCACACCTGATCATTTATGCAGCTGTCTCCTTATCTAAACTGAGAGTTTTTCAGGCTGAAGGTATCCTTTTTTTGTATTTGTGCCCCTATACCAATCATAATATCTGTTATGTAACAGGACCTCCAGGCATGCTTAATGAATGGCTAAGTTAATGACTGAACAATTAGGTCTTCATCCATAATAAGCTAGACATGGTCAAGGTAATGTCCCCTCACCCTTGAGTGACTGAAGAGAACCATGAAGTCTCCTTGGTTTACAATGATTTATATTTAATTTTTTAGAATTTATAAATTTATAATGATGTGAGAGAGGCGGAGTAAGGGAGAGAGAAACAAAAGGGTAAAAAATAAAACCCTGTCCTATACAGAAGAATGTCAGCTTACATATGTGGAAGAGATTACGGAATTAGAAAAACAACAGTCATTTTTAATTGATTTAAGCAATGATCATCATAACATAGGGTCTTCAAGGACAGGGTCAATATGTAAATGGTCCTCAAAATGTGGTTCAGCATGGGTATCTCTTGAGAACTTGTAAGAAATGCAAATTATCAGTCCCCACTGAAACCTACCAAATTAGAAACTCTGGTGATGAGGTTCAGAAGTCTGTGCTTTAGGATCAGGTGATTCTGATGTGCTGTGATGTGCATTCCAGTTTGAGAACTACCACCATGTACCACTCCCTGCTGCGTTGTCAGCACAAGGAACTATAAAGTAGAAATGATTGTTAATCTAATTGAAGCCTTCTAGTTACCCATTGTTCATTCCTATCACAACTCTTCAGGAACTGTCCTAAACCATTCTGACATTCTTCAGATTTCTAATTCTTCTCTGTACTCCCACTCCCTCAGCAGAAGGCCTAACCATTTGCCATCCTGAGGAAATAGAGGTTATCCTAATGACTTCCCTTCATTTCTCATCTTTTCATCCAAGTATGCCTCAGTTTCAGCATTCAGGTAGTTTAAACCCCTTAGTATTGCTGACTGGATTTTCGTGACATACAATGTCTCCATCCTCACCTCCTACCACTTATCTAATTACAAACTATTCCCCAGCCAAACCCTAAGGGAGTCTTCTTGTATAAAAACCTGAGCATTGGGGCGGAGCAAGATGGCCGAATAGGAACAGCTCCAGTCTCCAACTCCCAGCGCGAGTGACACAGAAGACCGGTGATTTCTGCATTTTCAACTGAGGTACTGGGGACATCTCACTAGGGAGTGCCGGACAATCGGTGCTGGTCAGCTGCTGCAGCCTGACCAGAGAGAGCTGAAGCAGGGCGAGGCATCGCCTCACCTGGGAAGCGCAAGGGGAAGGGAATCCCTTTTCCTAGCCAGGGGAACTGAGACACACAACACCTGGAAAATCAGGTAACTCCCACCCCAATACCGCGCTTTAAGCAACGGGCACACCAGAAGAATATATCCCTCACCTGGCCAGGAGGGTCACACGACCACGGAGCCTCCCTCATTGTTAACACAGCAGTCTGCGGCGATCTAACCACAAGGCAGCAGCGAGGCTGGGGGAGGGGCGCCCGCCATTGCTGAGGCTTAAGTAGGTAAACAAAGCCGCTGGGAAGCTCGAACTGGGTGGAGCTCACAGCAGCTCAAGGAAACC
>NW_016815431.1:268813-285435 GCF_001698545.2 Rhinopithecus bieti
AAAAAAAAAAAAAAAAAAACCTGAGCATTGCCTGGTGAAAAAAACGTACTACTCTTCCATAGCTCCACCTCAGTGTACACACATACAGGGTCTCTTGGCTCATAATTGGGTCTCAAAATATGTGTGTTAAATCAAGCAATAGGAAAGATGCAAGTTAGGGCTCCTGATTGCAGGGAAAAGAAACTAGTTTCACCAAGGTTAAACCAAGAAGAAATTTTTTTTTTTTTTTGGAAAACATGTATTTTAGCTTACAGATTTGAAGGAAAAGCTAGACCATCAGGCCTTGGAAAAGACAGCTAACCAGACCCCTCTGCAGGCATTGGAAGCAGGGCAGTGTCTGAGGGTTAGTAATGTTCGTCAGCCAACTCCAACCATTCTCCATCTTTTCATCACTGTTCCACTTTTCAATCATGCATGGAGGATGGGCTAAACTGGGTGGATTTGTGTCACATATAACATCCAAGTCACAAGAGGTGTCTTAACTGGGGTTTCTCCAATAGCAGATCCAGAATCAAAAACTTGGGTGCTTGTAACTTATTTGGGGGGTGATGTCAGAAACTAAATGGAAGTGAGAAAACAGGGATAGTGAGACAGGGAAAGGAGAAAAGACGTTATCATAAACTATGTAGAAAACCTTTGACTCCCCACTTCTGGATTGCTCCAGTTGGCAAACAAATGAACCCCTGTTGTGGAAAACCTACAGGGTTCAAAGGGATATGGGGCAGGGATTAATAGAATCTGCTGTAAGAGGTTAATGCACCTCTTTTAAGAATTCCATTAAGACTGTGTGAACTAACCAGACATAGTTCTCTAAAAGAAAATCAAGACACTGTTTACCAGGAGAAGGGAGAGTAGATTCTGGGCAGATAACATGATATACACGTCAAAAAATAAGGTAACCCATGGATAAGAGAGATTTAGAAAAAACGTGTTTGGTCAGGTTCATAGGGTAGAAAGATCTTATCCAATCAGAGAAAATTATTTTAAAAAGTCATTGAGAAGTTAGATTTTGTTCACCAAATGCACTCTCCTGTCTCAACACAGCAAAGTCTGTTTTCATGGTCTCTCCTCTTCAAGCATTCAGTGTATGTATGAACTACACTAGATTCTCATGATCACAGCATAATTCAAAGGAAATGTATGTGGATACGCGGGTGTAGCAAATCATTAGTGCTGGGTGTTTGCTTAGATCCCGTTGTTGCTATTTTCAGGTGAATAATTGCTAATTTAATTCTTGCTGGGAAAACAACATTACACTCAAATTCCTGTGTGGGGGAAAGAAAAAAGAAAACAAGGCACTAATGACTAGACAGACTCAGGTTTCTATGGCAACATATTGCTCTTAAGGCTCAAGTGGAATATTAAAATAGTGGTTCATTAGGTGGCACAGGTTTATTTTCTAATATAGTATATATGCAATATATAGTGCCTCAATAATGTAGTACTTGATGTATGGTCTCTAATATACCCTCTATAGCAGTGACAATTTTTTTTCACCACATAAAGAATTATTTCAAGGCTGTAGCTGTATTATTATTAATCTATTCATATCCTTTTGCCTCTATGTAGCTGAATGTATATCTCTACCTCTTTATATCTCTCGCTATCTATATCATGGCCATGGATATCTGCCCTGCATCTAGTAAATATAAAAATTCCAGAGAAGAGGGGAGCACCTCTCTGTGTGAGTATATGAATGTCTGTCCTTGAAATATTCAATGGGTCTGGCATTCAAAACTCTCTGGGATCTTGCTTCTCACTACTTCATTCTCCTGCATCCAAATAGGATCATTCAAGTCTCTTCAAGAATGCTCTTTGTTTTTCATTCTGAAATCCATTAATCTAGCTATATCCTCTTCCTGGAAGATTCTTCCTTCCATCACTCCTTTGCTTGTTGAGAGTCTACCCATTCTTCAAGGGCCTGTTGAAATACCCCATTCTCTGCCCTTTCAGACCTTCCTTAAAGGCTTGATCAGAAGTAACTGACCATTTTTCTGCAGTATAAAGGTCTTCATTTATATTTTGCTGGTAGTCCTATTAGACTGATCTACTGGCCCCAATGTGGATCAATGTTAGAGACACTTCTCAAACACTTGATCTTTTTGTTTGAATCTTTCTCCTCACTGACAGCAAATCACCTTGAAATCAGACAGCTCTGATACTACTTCCTTCTCAACTTATTACCTGTGTGTTCTTGAGAAAGAGAGATAACTTTCCTAAGCCTCAATTTTACCATCTATAAAAATGGTTTTAACAATAGATCCTATATGGTACTGTTGTTGTAACGATTAAATGAAATGCAAATCGATGTTGATGATGATGATGATAGTAATGACAACGGAGAGAATGAAAATTACGCTGGTTTAGATGTGTTTGAGTATTGAAAGAAAATTTAAATTTTATAAATAGTGAGTTCAAGGGGACCCACATAGCTCAAAAAAGAGCAAATAGTACGTTAATGCCCCGAAGAGAATGAAGGCATCACCAAAAATTCACTGAGCATTTATTAATCATTTCTATGTGCTAGCCTCTGGTGAAAATTAAATACAAACAATGCTTAATATCCTGCAAAATTAAGTTCTGTTTTCTAGTTTGGAACATAAGCATGACTAGTATCCTGCTAGCATCTTTAGAATTTTCTTCCTATCATTTTCCTAGATTTTACAGTCCTCTCATATTGCCATATTTTTCCACTCACAATTTCCTTTCATTGGAATGTCTTTCTTCACCATTCTATCCCCTAATGTTTCCTCAAGATTTTGCTCAATAATTGCAACTTACCTCCTCTAGCAAAGTTTTTCTGTGATCCACCATCCTCTAAGGTTTGGTCACAAACAAGCAAAAAACCAAGTCTCCCTTTTTGCTCCTACATTTGCTTGTGCAGGTCTGTCACTACATTTTTTTCTCTTGATTTTAATTAATATAACATACTTGATTTTCCATGCAAAATAAAAGTTAGAATTATTTCTTTATCTCTACAACCTTAGCACTTAATACAACGCCTGTCACTTAATATTAACTCAATAAAAAATAAGTACATACATGCATGTAGTATTTATTAGTGTTATTTGACACAAATGGTATACTAGATTATTGCTTGTTAAATAATCACTCTCACCGTCTTCACCTTCATGGGAGAAATGTAGTTATTTGCCCCAGCAACAGTAGCCCTGGCCATGATGTAATTCAGATGTTAGTGGACATGACACAAGCAAAGGCTAGAAGTGTGCTTGTGCGCTCGGCTCTTTTTGTGCATGCCTTCATTCTGCCATGAGAAGAATATGGGTTAGGCAGCTCTCAGTTCTAAGGAGAAAGAGAGACATGAAGAGCAGCTCTATATCTACTCAGAAGTGGGATTATCACACTTGTTAGGATTGCTATTATCAAAACAAACAAGCAAACAAACAAAAACAAAAGATGACAACTATTGTTGAGGATTCAGAGAAATTGGAACGCTTATACACTGTTGGTGGGAATGTAAAATGGTGCAGCCATTATGAAAAACAGTAGGGAAGTTCCATACACACACACACACACACACACACACACACACACACACAACAAAACAAAAAAACCCAGAAATACCATATAATCCACCAATATCACTTTTGAGTATTTATTCAAAAGAATTAAAATCAGGATCTTGAAGAGACATTTGTACTCTCATGCTCATTGCAATGCCGTTATGTGCATAAAGCGGAATGTTGTACAACCTTAAAAAGAAGGAAACCTTGTCATATTTGATAACATGAGTGCACCTCGAGGACATTATCCTAAGTAAAATAATCCAGTCACAGAAGGGCATATATGGCATGATATCACTGATATGAGTTATTTAAAGTAGTCAAATTCAGAGGAGAGAATCATGGAGTGAAATGTTTCCAGGGGCTGGGAGGGCGGGTAGATGGGGAGCTGATACTCCATGGATATAACGTTTTAGTTAAACATAATTAAGTCCTAGAGAGTTACTACACAACATTGTGCCTACAGTCAACAATACTGTACTGTACACCTAAAACGATCTTAAAAGGATAGATCTCAGGTGAAGTGTTCGTATCACAATAAAAAAGAACAAATCAGAAATTTTTCTTTTAAAAACCCACAAAGGTTTTGAGAAACCTGCATTTATCTTAACTAAAAGAAAAGAGACTGAGACAGAGACTGAGAGAGACTGACACTGTTGATATAAAAATAGCGCTGGTATCATAACTTTCTACAAGGAAGAAGCAGGCTGAGAGACAGGCTCACATAACAAAAGGATATATTCTTCAATTCCATCTTCAGAAGTGACCAAGGAGGAGGATTTCTCACAGGGTAGAACCATGAACCATGGAGAACAGTGGACTGAGGGGCCACTTCCAGAAATTACAACGAGATCTAATCAAAGAACCAGGCACTCTTTGCCCAGTGAGATTTCAGCATTGCCCAGAACCGTTTACAGCTATGTACCTCCCATTCTCCTTGTGTTTGTTGTGGTTATCCTGTCCACATCCCAATACTATGTGTCAAATGTAAGGAGGGCAAACACCTTGTCTTTTTATTCATTAGTCACTCTACCAAGAGATGTGCAAACTGGGCTTAATATATGATTCTGGATTTGAGTATGCCCTGATTCAGTGAGGTTAGGAAGACATCTTAGGGTTGTATCAGTAGGTAGAGATAATGTGAATATTTATCATTTTAGTGGATACTGTGCTGGCCTTATGCAGGACCACGGTACTCATTTTCTTCCATAAGGACTGTTGCCTCCTGATGGCTCACAGCTGAGGCTCTTCCAAAAAATGACCATCAGCACAGGGAAGCTGCCTCACCAGGTACAATTAAGATAGCCCCATTGCTTCAACTAGAGACAAATCTAAAGAGTCATTTTAGACCCAGACTTCCCTACTGGATCAGCTGAAGTCTCATTTGAATTTCATCACCCTTCATTGTCTCTCTTTTTCTAACCCTACTTCCTTCATTCTCATACATGTCATAACGGAGATTACTGCTAATAAATTTCCTCTGAGAATAATGTCTATGTTGTGGTGAGTTGCCATAAAACACAATGAAAGAAAGTTGGATCCAGGAGTGGTCTAAGAAAGCAGAATGCAGAATGAGATTTTAGATCTGGATCAGTCATCTACTGACTGCCAATCAAGATCCAGTCGCTAGTGGCAGGGGGAGTATGGATAACCCTTGGCATGCTGGAGCAGTACAACTTGAAACATTTTTACAGGTGATGTACTGGGATAGAATAACTGTAGGAAGGAATGTTCTGGCAAGTGAATATATCTTAGGCACTTGAGAAGTTCAATGGAAAGTGGAACACTTTGAATGGAAAGAGAAGTGGGTTGAACACATCTTCATGGGCAGTTGTGAATTGTACAACTTACTCATTAACTTGCTCATTAAGCAGAAATTGGGAAAATCTTAGTATCACATTTTTATGCAGCATAGACAGTATTCATCAGGCAGGAGGTATTAAATAACCAAGAACAGAGGTAATGTGGCCAGCTAGATCAGCTAGCATGGTGGACACCTGAGTGGAATAGCCATGGTGGCAGGCACAGAGGCCACTCATGGGGAACTGAGCATAGCTACCTTTTACTGTGGCTCATTTAGCTACTACTGCCACCCAATATTCAACCTGCCAGCAACAAATACAAACGATGAGACTCCAGACAGCACCTTTTCTCAAAGTGACCGATTAAATACTTGATGGAACGTTGATTACAATGGGAAAGGGAGGCGAGTAGTTGTTTTTGTGTTTGTTTGTTTGTTTTTGAGTTTGTTTGTTTTTGAAACACAGCATCCCCGTGTTGTTCAGGCTGGAGTGCAGTGGCATGATCCCCGCTTGCTGTAGCCTCAACCTCTTGGGCTTAGGCAATCCTTCCACCTCAGACTCCCAAGTAGCAGGGACTACCGGCATGTGCCACCATGCTAGGATAATTTTTGTATTTTTTGTGGAGATGGTGTTTCACCATATTACCCAAGCTGGATGAATGATTTTGACTTGAATTTATACATATTCTGAGTATGAGTTCATATTTTCTTCCTTAAGGGCCCCAGTCAGCAAAATTTTCAAAGGATTTACAGATTGTTTGGTTCACTAGCATATGAAGCTGTATAACACCACATTGGATCAAGGGTCCCCACCTTTAGATCACAGAAGGTGAACATAGGTACATGCTTTACTGGCTATATCACATACTATACATCACCCCAAATCTATCAGCCTTATGAAGAGATGGCATAGCTAGGATGCTATCCTGGAGATACTACTCTGTGATGATGAAATACCACCCTCCAGGAAGGAGCGTAAACTTGAATCAACGACGATTATATGGTTCTTCATCCCCAAAAGGTACAATATACATACTCATAAACCAAGAGGTGAAATAAGAGTGGCTCAGCACTTTGGGCCACATTAGACACTTTGGAAATGAGTATTTCCAGTCCTAGTCATCCTGAGCTCTGTAACACTAGAGATCATGATTCTCACTGGTGAATGCTTCTATCTGGAAGTACAATAAGATCCGCCATGACACTTTTTGCAGTGGTTGTGGATTGATAAGTACAAGTCCCTGTGACAAGAGACTGTCAGGTAAAGAGCCATCATCCTGGCAGAAGTAATTGACCCTGGTCACCAGAAGGAGGTAGTTATGTTGCTAGACAACAGGGTAGGGGCACATACATTTATTATCTAATTGATTCAGAGGTCCATCACATACCCAACTTTGATTGTAAATGGAGAAGCATAGCAGCAATGGCTTGAGAAAGATAAAATGACCACGAGCTCAGACTCCTCAGGAATGAGTGTCTGGGTGACTACAGCAGGTAAGTCACCTCAACCAGCAGAAGTGCTAGCAGATAATGTGGGAAGTCTAGAATTGGTAGTAGAGGAAAGAGATTTTAAAAAACAGTTGTTGCTGCACTCGACAAGCTATTAACTTTTTTTCTGTAAAATTTCTCAAGAATAAAGATAACCCAGTATTCTCAAGGATCTGTTCCCAGATATGCAAACTTACTGGAAGCAAATGGATGTGATTGATTCAAGGGGTACTGTTCTCCACTGCTCCAATTTCTTGAAACAGAACATTCCTAGCTTATAACTCGTAGCTAAGTCCCTCCATAGGACTCTTCCTCAGTCTAGGGAAACTGCCTTACGTAAGTGTGCATTGCCTTTTCCAGGGACAGTTCTAACCAAATGGCTAGTCAATTCAGTGACACAAAAGTCTAGCCTCTGTGCCTCACCTGGGGCAATTCAAACTTAAGATATCCTTATACTGTGAGCTCAGGACTCTTTTGTAATATCATCGCAGTTGATTTTCTCTTACATTCCAATCCTACTTCTGACTTCTCTCATAGGTTTTGTTCCTGAGAGCACTCGCAACAAATTGTTCACATCCATATCAATGTATGTATCAGATTTTTTCACAGGGACAAAAGAGGGCAATTCTTAGAGATTATATCATCATTCAGTAAATAATTACCCCTTCCTTATTACTTTCTTGAAAAGAGTATATATTCTTACCCTATTAATGTCGGACTTGGTCAAGTGATTTACTTTGACCAATGAATTTTTATGGGCGTGATATAAGCAAATGATTGAAATGTGTTTATATCTTTGTCTGGTATGTTAGTCTATGGGAAATTGGAAACACATGGGATAGATCAAGACCCAATATGAGCTTGGAACCAAGCCTAGTTAAGTCTAGCTTAAATCAGCCAAACCCCAGATGAAACTACAGGTGCAAGAGCAAGAAAATAATTATTATACTACACTGACTGTTGTGTTGCTTTGTTAAATAACATTATTTTATATACAGCTAACCAATACACTCATTGTTTCCAATTTTCCCTTAATTTGGACATGGTAGGATAGTTGCTCCTGACCCTATCATGTTGGGTGAAACAATGTGACTAATTCCAGCAACTGAGTTGTAAGCAGAAGTCCATGTGTCAAGGATGGTATATGCATGTGTCTGTTGTCCTGAAATCCTTTAGGATTTTCTCTTATCTTTGACACAGTGGTTGGCAACCTCCAAAATGATGGCTGCTTTACTGACTTAGGTATCTCAGCAAATACAACTAAGAGAATCCCCTTCTGACTCGTGATGGACATATACCATGAAAAATAAACCTTTGCCATTTTAATCTCCTCAGATTGTGGGTGTTTTGGTATGGTACAACAATCTAGACTATCCTGACTAATAAATTAAATGGAGACTTCAGTGATCAAACGAGCACATGACCCCATGAATAAATGAAGGACATGGCCCCTGACATACACTGACTGTTATGGGAAAGACCAATTCATCCTGATCTAGCTCACATTCCAAGTCCTTGAGAAAGCCTTCATATCCTGATGATGATGATGATGATGATTGCTGCTGCTGCTGCTGCTGCTGCTGGTGATAATGGTAATTATTATGTGATGGCTCAGAGTAGTTACTATATTCTAGGAATAGTTCTAAGTGCTTTACACTTATTGACTGATTTTTCATTAAAAATTTCATAAATAAGATATTAATTTCCCTATTTGCCAGAAGAAGAATCTGAAACACAAGAGAGTCATCTTAGTCTGTTTTGTGTGCTATAACAAAATACCTGAGACTGGGAAACTCATAAAGAACATAATTTTTTTCTCACCCTTCTGGAGGCTGTGAAGTTCAAGATCAAGGTGTCAGCAGATTCTGTTGTCTAATGAGGATTACTCTCTGTTTCCAAGATGGGGCCTTGTTGCTGCGTCTCATACACTGCATCCTCATACAACAGAAAGAGTAAGGGCAAGCCAGTCAGCTGCTGTATGAAACCTCTTTCATAAGGACCTTAATCCAGTGAATAAGAGGAGGAGCCCTCATGACATAATCACCTCTTAGGGGCCCCACGTTTTAGTACCATCAAAATGGCCATTGCATTTTAACATCTGTTGGAAGGGACACATTCAAACCATATGAGGGGTCAAGTAACTTACATAGAAGTCACACTTTTAATCTTTGACGGAGCCAATATTTGAGGTCAGGCTCTCTGACTTAGAGTCTGCATAGCTTATAAATTTATTATAGTTTCACAACCAAACTTTGCAGCAGATATTATTCCCAACTGTAGAGGAGTCAGTTGAGGCTTAGAGAGATTAAATTACTTGCCCTATTTCAAATAATTTGTGTATAACATTTGTATAGATTGCTGCATAACAAACTCTTCCAAAACTTAGTGCTTAATTCAACAGTGATCAATTATTTCATTCATGAATCTGTCTATAATTAGAACTCATGGAATTCAAGTACTGCGATGGGTCTGACATTTTATCCTACTTGTAAGGTAACAAGACAGCCTGCTACAGCTTTGCGGATGTTGTCAGAAGACATAAGCCCCCCCCCAACATGGAGACAAAGGACTTTACATAGCACAGAAATCAGCATGAGGTTTATATTTACATTGGTTCCTTTCCCTCTCATGTCTCATGGTGTATTAATCCATTCCCACACTCCTATAAAGAACTACCTGAGACTGGGTAATTAATAAATAAAAGAGGTTTAATTGACTCATAGTTCCACATGGCCGGGGAGGCCGCAGGAAATTTACAATCATGGTGAAAAGCTAAGGCGAAGCCGGTAACTCTTCTTATGTCAGAGCGGGAGAGAGCACAAAAGGGGAAGTACAACACACTTATCAAATAACCAGATCTGAAGAGAATTCTATTAAGAGAACAGTGAGAGGGAAGTCTGTCCTCATGACTCAATCACTTCCCACCATGTCTCTCCTGTGACAAGTGGCGATTATAATTTGAGGCGAGATTTGGGTGGGGACACAGAGTTTATTTTAACAGATAAAAATAGAGTAACACAGGCACACAGTACAGGGATATGAGTCCAGTCTGAGAAGCAAGTCAATCATTCTGATTCTGAAACCAGTGCCGGCCCTCAGTACTTAATTTGTCATTGATTTTTTGTACTTATGACATTTGGGTGGGGACATATCACATGGTGTTTATGTTGAGTGCTCCAGGTTGATGTTATAAACACAGTGGATTTGCATCACAGTGGAGGAACCTTGAACTTAAAGAACCTGGATCTTTTAAAAAGGGTTGCACGCAAACATGCCCACTGCTCTGGAGGGAGACTGTCTCTATCTTTCGAGGTTGTTCACTATACAAACATGCTTTAAAAGTTCGGAACGAAATGGCAATTAGGGCATCACTTTCAAGATAAGCAGAATGTGAAAGACCATGAAGAATTGTTGTAAAACACAGAGATCTTTCATCCCTACTCCATATGGAATTAAGTTGGGTCCCTTGACTGAGGGCTGGAGGATCCTTTGTCAAGGTGGTTCACTCACATGACTGGCAAGTGGATGTTGATTGTTGTCTGGGAGCAGCGACTGCCGTGGAGCAGCAATTTAGCTTCCTTCAACATTTATCTCTGCGTGGGTTGTTTGGGCTTCCTCATGAATGCTGGTTAGGTTGAGTTCTGGATTTAGAAATCATACAGCATCATTTCCACTGTATTCACAAGTCCATCCCTACTTAATGTGTTGATGGGAGGAGTAGTAAAATCACAATGCAAGAGAAACATGCAAGATGGGAGATACTGTGGCCCTTTTTTCTTTTGAAAATGCAATCTTCCATAACATCTATTAATGTAATAGCCATGTGTTGAGCATCTATTATATTCCACACAGTGGGCTAGCTGGTGAAGAATGACAAAATCACTGGTTAATGAGTTCCCCATTTAGTGGAGAAAAGAGAGACACAAAGAAGTACAGTTAATACTAAATGGTGTGTTCAATAACAGATAAAAATAGAGTAACACAGGCACACAGTACAGGGATATGAGTCCAGACTGAGAAGCAAGTCAATCATTCTGATTCTGAAACCAGTGCCGGCCCTCAGTACTTAATTTGTCATTGATTTTTTTGTACTTATGACATCTCATATTGCATTTACCTGGACACATGTCTTTATTACCCATCAGATTATGAGCCAAACAATAATACTGTTTCTTTCTTTTTTTTTTTTTTTTTTTGAGACGGAGTCTCGCTCTGATGCCCAGGCTGGAGTGCGGTGGCTGGATCTCAGCTCACTGCAAGCTCTGTCTCCCGGGTTTATGCCATTCTCCTGCCTCAGCCTCCCGAGTAGCTGGGACTACAGGCGCCCGCCACCTCGCCCAGCTAGTTTTTTGTATTTTTTAGTAGAGACGGGGTTTCATCATGTTAGCCAGGATGGTCTCGATCTCCTGACCTTGTGATCCGCCCGTCTCGGCCTCCCAAAGTGCTGGGATTACAGGCTTGAGCCACCACGCCCGGCTAATAATACTGTTTCTTGAGCCATTATTTATTTGACAGACAATATACTAAACATTTTATTCAGGATATATCATTTGTTCACTTACAACGAACCCAAAGGGGTAGATAAGATTATACCATTTAAAAAACGAAGAATCAAGTTTCAGAAAGAGAAGTTATTAAAACTTTTAAGTGGCAGACCTTGAAGAATTAGTTCTCAAGTCTTTCAGTTTCCAGTACCTATAACCACTACATTGTGCTGTGGTATGATGATCTCTATGTCACAGTAACTAAAATATTAGCACATAAATATCAACAAATCCCTTTCCTCTGCCCTTTAAGAGTTCTATTTTGCATTTATTGTATCTGTGCTTTATTATGAAATTGATAAAGGTAATAGATGAGGCTGGGAGTCAAGAGAGGCTAGATTGGTTTGCATTGGAAAGGACAGACTGTCAGATACATATTAAAAGGAAAAGGAAATAGGAGAGAGTAGAGACTAACTACCAATATATGAGTTATATTTAGAGAATTTTATAAAGTTTGAAGAGGAGAGTCAAAGACAGAGTAATAGGAGAGAGGATTTAGGTCATTTTACTGTGGTCTGAGCCATGTAACGTCTTCTTGATTTTTTTTTACAGAAAAATACCAGAAATATTAAATTGACTTCCAATTACTTTGGATGCCAAACTTGTTTCTTCTTACATCATTCAGAAGTGTAAAGTCCACAAAGCAGTGTTTTATTGAGGTTCTATTTGCATCAGATCATTTCAGATCCAGAAACACCCAGTAAGTTGCTTCTATGAACAAGTCACAGTGCTAGGAGCTGGGTATTACACAGACCTAAAGAAAACATGACTTTGTTAGTAAGTTTACAGTCCTTTGAGGTGAAACCAATAATAAATAATTGTAGTATATGCAATGATTGAGGAACAACTCCTATGTTTTACTTTCATAAACATATAAAACAGTAAAGTTATTTCCATCTTAGAAAGATAAATCTCTTGTACATATTTGATACTTTGTTATTTGGATTTCAGTGCTATAGAAAAGCCTGGGGATTAGTGGAAACTAGCAGAGCTGGTTGAAATGAAACAAAAGCTGAATGAGGTTCCCAGTACCCTAGCTCTAATAGATCAATGTTTGTGTCCACCTGTGTCCATGTGTAATTTCTGGTGAATCCTGGTCTCTGGTTCAATAGCTTGTTGCATTTGTGTCATCTCTTACAGTTTACGAGGTCTCTGATCCTCTTTTTCAACAAACACCCTCTGTATAAGCAAGAAGGTCAGGCATTGTTTTCTTTTCCTTCCCCACGTCCCATCCTCTGCTGTATTTAGGCCAAGGAAGTAAAATTCAGAGAGGTTGTTACGTGCTAAGTCCTATATTGAATTGAGTTATGGCATGGGGAGGAGTGCCGAGAGACAGTCAATAAATATTATGAATCATCATAACTACTGTCTTTGCCGTTTATTTTATCTTCCCCAGCTCCCCCAGGAGAACTAGATACTCCCACCTCTAATACAAATTACACATACCTCCAACCCTAATATAGCATTTGCTTACGTGCATCTCCTTGAGGGAAGACAGCATTTCAATTTCATACTGCTTATGTCAGAATCCGGCACACAGCAAGTTCCCAACACACAATTACTGAATAAATAAACAGCTTCTGTCCTGGAGGCCCACAGTACAAAAGTAATTATGAAAAATAAAGACAGAAAAAGACCCCTTTATTAGTATTATGGAGCTCCAGGATATGAGGGGGTGCAGGTTGGTCTCCAGACCTCCTCATAATCTCCAAATTATAGCAATTTCTACATCTGAACCAGTAAGCCGGAGCTGGCTCTTATTGCCTCACAGAGCTGATAACTACAATCTTGAAGACTTCTGTGAGCCATTTGACTCACACTGGTAACTTGAAATTGGCCATGGTGGAAGTACTTACACTGTAGGAACTGGCAAATGGTACAAATTGGCTTTTTTTTTTTTTTGAGAGGGAGTCTCGCTCTGTTGCCCAGGCTGGAGTGCCGTGGCGTGATCTCGGCTCACTGCAAGCTCCGCCTCCCGGGTTCATGCCATTCTCCTGCCTCAGCCTCCCCAGTAGCTGGGGCCTCAGGTGCCCACCGCCACACCTGGCTAATTTTTTGTATTTTTAGTAGAGACGGGATTTCACCGTGTTAGTCAGGATGGTCTCGATCTCCTGACCTTGTGATCCGCCCACCTCGGCCTCCCAAAGTGCTGGGATTACAGGCGTAAGCCACCACGCCTGGCCGCAAATCAGGATTTGTTGTTGTTCTTGTTGGTTCCCGGACCGAGGGTTTCCGCGCTGTCGTTGTCTCCCCATGCCATAAACTTGCCGCTTTCATAGAAAACTGACACAGCAGGAGTACTGGGAAGGCAAGGCAGAGTTGAGGGAAGTGACTTGTGCTGGCTTACTCAGTGACTTCAGTAGGGCAAAAAGAGGATTTTAACCCTCGATTCCTTTGCCAATATTTTTTCTTCAACACCACCATATTAGAAGGGCTTAGACAGGCTAGGCACAGTGGTGGCTCACACCTGTAATCCCAGCATTGTAGGAGGCTGAGGTGGGTGGATCACCTGAGGTCAGGAGTTCCATATCAGCCTGGCCAACATGGTGAAACCCCATCTCTACTAAAAATACAAAAATTAGCCAGGTGTGGTGGTACGCGCCTGTAATCCCAGCTAATGTTCCAGGCTGAGGCAGGAGATGCGCTTAAATCTGGGAGGCGGAGGTTGTAGTGAGCCAAGATCATACCACTGCACTCCAGCCTGGGCGAGAGAACGGGACTCCATCTCAAAAACAACAACAACAACAACAACAACAAAACAAAGAAGAGTTTAGACACTCTTCAATAAAGGCCACCTTCTTTCCCTGCTTGAGTGGATGTTACCCTCTGGGGTAGATACCTTAACAGGAATGCGTGCTTCCACCTTGACCTCGCCAGGGAGCTAGGTAGCCACAAAAGAGCTGACCACTTTGAGGAACGTGAGGAAGATGACAATGATAGGGCTGATGGCGGAGTTTATTACGTGCTGGGCCCTATGCTAGGTGCATCCATGTACGATATAATTTAATTCTCATTGTAACACTACAATAACAATAATGACTAGTATCTGTTCATTAGTATTTTGCATGCTAGTTTTTATGTCAGACTCTAGAGGTGACAAGCAATCTCTGCCCTGGGAGATCCCATAGTCTAGGAGCAGTTAATCACAGTACATCACAGCCTGCTCAACCTATACCTAAGCAATAATAACAACAAGAAAAACAAAAATAGTAAACGTTTGCTTCTTATTTACCAGATGTTGTTCCAGGCATTTTACATGTATTATCTCATTTAACCCTCCGCTATGGGTGAGCTGTCATTATTATCCCCATTTTAGAGATAAGAAAAATGAGACACAGAAAGCCTAAGACTGCTTTTTTCACCACTATACTTTGCTATTCATAAAACAGAAATCCTTGTTTGGTAAGTAAAGAAACCGAGATACAAAGAGATAAAGTAAGTTTCCTCAAAGCCACACAGCTAACAGTGAGAGATGGGATTTAGTCCAGGACTCTGGTTTCAGAGAAGGGATTCTCTTAATAGTATTTATGATGGAGCTGATGAGGGTGTCAGAGAAAATCATGCCATCCCTCTAGTAACAGGGGCTCCTCAGATGGAAATAGTCTCAGATGAGTCAGATATTATTAATTACTTCTCACAGACAGTAAGTCAAGTCCCATAGTCACAGTCATAAAGCCAGTTATGCAGAGTCAGAGCCAGCCCCAACCTCAGAACTCTCTTCACATCCTTGTGCCCTTTTCTACTGCTTTCCTATGGACTGTCCTCTCAAGAGGATGCCTGTCACAGACCCTTGGATTACTGGTCTGCTTGATAGCATCACTTGAATATAAACTGGCTAGGATGTAGGAGTTTCAAATTAGGGGCCATGGTTTCTAGTCATTTCTGGTTTGATCTTAGGGCTGCCTGTTCCCTCCCTGGATTTCCGTTTTCTGAAGGTAAAATGATATGCATTGGGGAACAGACTTAATGATCCCAAAGGTACTTTTTAAAGTTAATATTATATTCTAAGTTTAGCTGGGGAAATAGAGTTTTCTGAGAAAGAGTCATACTCTATAGCTTTGGATGGGAAAGTGCTTTTTGACATGAGATCTGAGAGAATTAAGAAATCAGCTGAGCATCACTGAGTAGGCTGTGAATGGAAGAATGCTGGCAGATCTTCAGGGACACAGTAATTAAGCCAGAAGCAGATGAAAGTTTCTAAAAGAGATATCAACAAAAACTAGTGCTGTGGCCGGGTGCAGTGGCTCATGCCTGTAATCCCAGCACTTTGGGAAGCCAAGGCAGTGGATCACCTGAGATCAGGAGTTTGAGACCAGCCTGGCCAACATGGTGAAACCCCATCTCTACCAAAAATACAAACATTAGCTGGGCGTGGTGGCAGGCACCTGTAATCTCAGCTACTTGGGAGGCTGAGACAGAGGAATCGCTTGAACCCGGGAGGCAGAGGTTGCAGTAAGCCAAGATTGCGCCATTGCACTCCAGCCTGGGCAACAAGAGTGAAATGCCATCTCAGAAGAAACAAACAAACAAACACTATAGCTGTGCCTGATAGCCTCTAAGAGACCTGCTCAAACATTTGTAGATAAGGGAAACGTGGCTAGAGCCTAGGAGATGGAGAACTACTACAGGGCAATTAACATGAAAGAAAACATTAAATAAGACTATAGTAGTACAGTGAAGTAATATTGGGAAACATTAAAATCACAGAGTCCTTCTTTTACCAAGTTTTATCAATTGTGAGGAACAAGTGAGAGTTAAGGAAAACCCTCACGGCCTTTGCTGAACCCCCATCCCAGTAATGGAGACAGAACTTCAGAGTTCTCCAGGTGTTTTATTTTCCAGTTTATAGTACAGTGGAAATACTGCTTTAGAACTTTTGCATCACTTGTTGGGGATATGAGTGGCAGTGCCTGAGAATTAACCTAATACAGAGAAAAGTTAGAGCTGAGAAATCCAGTAAGATGTAAAGCATCATTTGAGGTCCTGGACATAGCTATTCTTAAAGCCATACTTCCTCTTACAGGGCTAGTCAATATCTCTCATTTCTATTATGCCTTCAGTCTCTTGGGTTAGTTACCTTTTATTTGCAATAAGAAGAGTCCTGGCACCTAATACAAACTAATAATTTTATGTAAGTTCTATACATGCATGTGTACATTGAAAAAGTCTGGAAAAAATGGCACCCCCCAAAAAGCAAACACTGCATTACCTAAATTTTGATTTCTCAATACCATCACCAAACCAAAAAAAAAAAAAAAAAGCCAG
>NW_016815431.1:285628-291788 GCF_001698545.2 Rhinopithecus bieti
ATTTTTTTTTTTTTTTTTTTTTTTTTGCCAGAAATCAAGAAAGAACTCAAACACTGATGGGCTACATCCAGCACATACAAGAGCAGAGGGAAGGGGTTCCCACTGGCTAATTTTTGGAAATTTAAGCACAAAAAAGAATGGTTATAATTTCAGAAGAATGTCAGCTTACATATGTAGAAGAGATTACAGAATTAGAAAACAGCAGTCATTTTTAATTGATTTAAGCAATGATCATCAATGGAATTATGACCTGTTTCTACTCACAAAACTTTTGATATCAAATGTGTGGGTTTTTCCACACCAACAACCATTCTCTAACTTATTATTGGGTGTCCAATAATTCAATACATTTCTTACACCAACTACCTGGAGTTAGCATCAAGCCCCATAGGTGAAAGCCTCAGTCTCTCAAGACTGCCCTTATTTCAGATGCCAAGAGTGAGTCCTGGGAACTTTCCTGCTTCTGACTGACTAGCTATAAATCTAGGGTTCCCACAATTCTCTCCTTGATTTTGATAATTTGCTAGAACAGCTCACATAACTCAGGAAGTCACTTCATTTTTATTTACTAGTTTATTATAAAGGAACAGCCAAATGGAACAGAAGCATAGGAGAAGGGATGGGAGAATGCAATATCACAGAAATAAAAAAACCACTAAATAAAAAGTTTTAGGGAAAACAGATATTCCATGATGCCAAAAGATCCCTACCTCCTTTGCCACCCCAGGAAATTTTGTAGATAATAGCAAAAGGAAATATGTACCTTTCCATATCAACATCATGTTGACCATTGTCTTAACCAAATGATCAAACTTTGCCTTGTCAATAGTTAGAAAACTTGATTTTGTTTTTCTCCTTTTATGTTGTAAAATGACCTTGCCAAAAATGTTTAACTTGGATCTAAGCAAGCCTTTAGAACCAATGCTCAGTTTCCAGAAAAAATAGAAGATGGGAAAAATGGCTAATCACATCATGAAGAATTCAATAAATATAAATTAATATAGATGTGGAGTTTTCTACAAAATCATTGGCCTAGACTCTGCCAGAAGTAAATATTAACTGGGGGAGAAAAGAAAAAATATAAGATGACAGACTTGTTTTAGATGGAAGAATTTTTTCTTGTTTTAGATGTTTTAGATGGAAGATTATCGAAGAAACATAATGATGAAAGATAATGCATAAAACTTTGAGTGGATATTGATTTTAAATTTCAAACAAATATAGAAAGAGTCTAAGGACAGTTGAGAAATTATGACTGTAGGCTATTATGAATAATTATTAATTTATTTATGTGCAAAAGGCATTGTGGCTTTATAGAAGAATGTCTGTATTCTTAGCAGAGGTATTCAAAGTGTTCAGAAGGAAAAGGTCAGGATATCAGCAACTTACTTTCATATGGATCAGAAAAATATGACTATAAACCCTTTATAAATATAGAGAGATAAAGCAACTATGATGAAATGTTAACAACTTTTGACAATTCTCAGAAGGTATACAAGTGTTCTTTGTGCAAGTCCGAGGGTTGGCAAACTTTTTCCGTAGAAGCCACTTTACATATATATAGTACTTTACACTAAAAAATACAGTAAATAACAAACTTCTTATGCTTTGTGTACCAGAAGGTCTCTGCCTTAGCTACTCCACACTGCCCTTACAGTGCTAAAGCGGATATTGACAATGCACTTAAGAATGCACATGGCTAGATTTGGCTCTCAGGCATAGTTTACCAGTCCCTGTACAATAAATCCCCCTTATCCATGGGAAATACATTCTAAGACCCCCCCATAGATGCCTGAAACTATGGCTAGTATCAAATCCTCTATATACTATGTATTTTTCTAAGCATACATACCTATGATAAAGTTTAATTATAAATTAGGCACAGTTAAGAGATTAACAACAATAGCTAATAATGAAAGAGAATGAACGTAACAGTATACTGTGGTAAAACATGTGAATGTGGTCTCTCTCAAAATTTCTAATTGTACTGTACTCACCCTTCTTGTGATGATGTGAGATGATAAAATGCCTAATGATGAGATGAAGTGGGATAAATGACATAGGCATTGGAGTGAGGCATTAGGCTACCACTGACCTTCTGAAGATATGTCAGAAGGAGGATTATTTGCTTCAGGTGATCCTGGATCACTGACCCATGATAATGTTGATAGTGGGATTTCAGGAGCAGACCATGTAGATAACTAATGGGTGGATAGTGTATGTAGAGTAGATACACTGGACGAAGAAATGATTCATGACCCAGGCAGGATGGATTTCATCACAGTACTCAAAATAGCTTGCAATTTAATACTTAGAAACTGTTTATTTTCAGACTGAGGTTGACTGAGGGTAACTGAAATCTTGGAAAGTGAAACTGTGGATAAAGGTGACTAATGCACTACTCCTTTAACTCTGTATGTGATTGTAAATTCTCATCATATAAAGTGCGGAGAGAAAAGGGAGACTTGGTGTTGATCATCATAATGCATATCAGTGAGGAAGTATTCAACATGCACAATGGAGTGGTGATGGACAAGGGTTGGTGAGAGGGCACCTCATAGTCTCTGCTAAGGGCATGGGGCTTTGTGGGTGAGTAAAGCAGAGCCAGCAAAAGCATTCTCTACTCTCCTTACAATTGCTTGCTTTAAAAGCTTGAGCTCCAAATCACTGTGCTATTTCACATTCGGTCTTTTTTTATTTTCCTCGGGTTTTAAAAATGTGTTATTGTTGTTTCCTGAGTGCCTCCAAATGCTACTTGTGCATATTTAATACCACTCAAAAATCTCTAGATTTACTCAAATTTATCTTTATTGATCTTGCCAGTTAGTGACTGTGTAAAACAGAAAGGCGTTGACTATGTGTAAACCAACTGCAGACAATTATTTTATTTCTGACACCCTTATCTTGACGTTCAGTTCTTTAGCAAGACTTATCTACTTTGACAGCTGGGGACTCTGGGACTTCATTCTGCCAGATATAAACCTCAAGTAGATGTGAGGCTATTAAGGGAGTTGGTTGGTTTGGAAAACTGAGCACTGAAAAGTTCTCAGGTAAATAGGGAGGAAGCGCTAAAATACTGCTTCCTCAGCTTCAGTCTGCTTTTGGCTAGCATTTGATCCAATTTAACACTATAAAGAGAGGTTGGGGTTCTTCTGTTTAGTCAAGCTTTGTTTTCAAAGATCTGCATTTACCACTACTTGGACAACACCTCAATCTGTGCTCCTTCTAGAGCACTGACAGTCTTATCAAACAGCCTGTTCAGAGTCAGTCAACCTCATCTGGCAATTAGGCTGAAGACAAGCCATTCCTCTATTTTGCATTTGCAGATAAAATCATGCTTCCCATTCAAGAGGTTCACTCTGGGTGTAGATAGCATTTCTGAAAACATGGCATTGACTGACATTATTGACACTGGACTGGGAATGGAAAGATCAGAGTTCTCTGCATGGCTGAGCATCTTACTTTTCCTCAACCTTGGGAAGGCAGGCGCCTTCTCTGATGGGAGATTATCTGTCAGTGAAACTAGGTGGGTAGACCTGGAGACTTCCAGCTTCCACCTCCTATTTAACTACAAATCTATACACATGTTCATTTTTTCATTTTATTTTATTTCGAGTCATGAAGGCAATTTTATGTTTCAAAATAATCCATTTCCAGCGGAATAATTTGTTAATTCAACTGTGCAGTTAAAAGATGAGGAAAAGAGTGACTAAAGAAAACATACACACATGCGTGTGTGTACCTGCAGGCTTCCAGAACAATGCTTTCTCAGAACAAATGTGTCAGAACTTGAAAGAAAATGTTATTAAATTGCCATGTCATTATCATGCTCAACATGCTCTCTCAAAAGGAAAGAAGAGAAAGTAACCGTTGTTACTTATTTAATCTGCAGTATATTCTCAAAATTCTTCCCCTGATGTGTAATATGTGTATATATCATAATGGACCTTTGTGTGTTATTTTGGTTGCTGTTCATTCTCCTGCTCCACTTTAAGCTGAGTAAAGGTAGGCAAGGAATCTCTCAAACACCATCGGATCTCTCGGGCTCTGCAGTGTCAAGTGCATGTGCTCAATAACTATATATTGAATCAAATACAATTGAATTAAATAGAGAAATAGAGTCTATGGAATCAGGTTTTATACCTAGACTATGCAACTAGTGTTTGAAGTTAAGTGTGCTGGACTTTAGCCTGTGTTCATTCCGCTAAACTGTTTTGTCTTGTAAGATTATTATTTCGCACAGCCAAATAAGTGAACTTGAGGCACTTTACAAACAGAAAAGCTCTGGTTTACCCCCACTCCCCCCACCAGAAGCCCATTTTAAATCTAGCTGATACCAACAATTCTACCATGGTATGATGATTTTATCCTATGAGTGTAAGGTTCTGATTAACATGAAAAATGCTAATAACCTTGGAAGATCTCACATGTACATTATCAGATATCTATCCTTTTATTTAAATAAAACATCTTATTCCAGCAGCACATGTTCTTTTTAGAGTTTAAATACCAATCACTATGGGGAAACAGATGGAGGAATGAAAACCAGGAATCAGGGGGAATTAAGAAATGTAAAACAATCTGACACAGTTCTCACAGTGACAGCACGTTCATTTTCTCTCTCAGCACCCTGCTTCTGGTGTCACTGGTATCCGAGTCATTACCTGGTAAAGCTTAGCACCTCATCGAGGGGTCTGCATCATTTCACTCTTCAAGACAGAAAAGTTGTCAAGACTGAAAGAAAGTAAATCTCTGTTAGAAAAAAGAGGATTGCTATTTTGGGATTTGGGGTTCTACCCAGCAACACCCAAGATACCACTTTTTTACCATGGAGATGAGATCATTACAAGTACATATACAAATGCTTATGTGAAATTAAATTATTTAGAACAAAAAGAAATATGTATTTCAGAAGAAAGCATTTATGTGAAGACATATGTCTTGTTTGGCTCATTTGATTCTTTGAAATTGTTTCTTTTAAGGGAAGGAGAATGAAAAAAATCTCTATAATTCTACAAACATAAAATTCTATGACTCAGTGATTCAGTTTCATACCGAGTATATTGCTAGCCAAAATACAAAAGCCTTTTTATTATTATTTTACTCTTTTAAAAAGAGTTGTTCCCAAATGACATGAATTCACGTTGTGGTACAGAGAGTTTAGCAAGACCCTAGAGGTATTCAATCGTTAACTAGATCATTACTTGGCAAATACATTATAGAGGCCAGTCCTGCAAAACATACGGTGGTTTTCAAAGTGTAGTATGTGGTTCATACACGTGAAAATCACATAGGCTGTTTGTTAAAAAGTAGTAACTAAAATCTCTAGTGATTACTTTTAGTAATTTGCATTTTAAACCATTTAACAGGGGAATTCCTATGTAGTCTGAAAAGACCCTATTTTATCTTCCTTTATGTTAGTTTTTAAAAACGTTCTGTTTGCTTAAAAGAAAATGGATGGCATAGTAGATCACCTAGAGCTCCTGAGTTAGGAGCACCAGAAACAAATTCTGCTAAAAAATGATAACAGAATCAAAGAGAAAATAGTACAAAATCTAGCCTTTGGAAGCACATGACCTGCAGTCACTCTTGTGAGCTTAGGCAGTATAGGCTATCTTTTGAGGACATTGCTGCCGGGATAATTCAGTTCTAGTTAACTTCAATTTCCTAGATTAAAATTCAAAAGTTTTAGAGAAAAAGGCATTCAAGTTGGAAAGAAAAAAGTAAAACTATCTCTATTCACAGATAAAATTATATATATGTGTGTGTATACATGTATATACATGTGTTATATACACACATATATATATAATCCACAAGAATGCTACTAGAGCTAATAAAGAAGTAAGCAAAGTTGCAGGGCACAGGACCCACATACAAAATAATTGTGTTTCTATATACCACCAATGAACAATCCAAAAGAAAATTTAAAAGTAATTTTAATTTTACTTACAATAGAATCTTTAAAATTTTAAAGATTATTTAAATTTAGATTTATTTATGAATAAATCTAAACAGGGAAGTGAAAAATCTTGTACACTGAAAACTGTAAAATATTGTTGAAAGAAATTAAGGGAGATTTTTTTTTTCTTTTTTATTATACTTTAAGTTCTAGGGTACATGTGCATAAACGTGCAGGTTTGTTACATATGTATACTTG
>NW_016815431.1:294984-297793 GCF_001698545.2 Rhinopithecus bieti
TCCTGGTGTTCCCGTTTGCTTAAAGCGCAGTATTGGGGTGGGAGTTACCTGACTTTCCAGGTCTTGTGTGTCTCAGTTCCTCTGGCTAGGAAAAGGGATTCCCTTCCCCCTTGCACTTTCCAGGTGAGGCGATGCCTTGCCCTGCTTCAGCTCTCGCTGGTCGGGCTGCAGCAGCTGACCAGCACCGATTGTCCGGCACTCCCTAGTGAGATGACCCCAGTACCTCAGTTGAAAATGCAGAAATCACTGGTCTTCTGTGTCACTCGCGCTGGGAGTTGGAGACTGGAGCTGTTCCTATTCGGCCATCTTGCTCCGCCCTGACGGAGATCTTAAGAAATGGAAAGACACCCCACATTCATGGATAGGAAGACTTAAACTTGTTAAGATGTGAATATTATTCAAAGCAACCTGCAAATTTGACACAATTTCTATCAGAATTCCAACAGCTTTTTCCACCAGGATTCATAGCATCATTATTCACAATAAGCCAAAAGGTAGAAACTACCCAAGTGTTCATCAACAAATAAATAGATAAATTAAATGTGCTATATACACACTATGGAATGTTATTCAGCCATGAGAAGAAATAACATTTTAATATAGGTTACAAATTCATGAACCCTGAAAACATTGCGCTAAGTGAAATAAGCTAGACGCAAAAGGATGAATATTGTATGATTCCACTTATATAGGGTACCTAGAGTAGACAAATTTCATAGAGACAGAAAGTATAATAGAGGTTACCAGGATCTGGAGACAGTGAGGAATGCAGAGTTATTATTTAATGAATAAAGGGTTTATGTTAGGGATGATAAACATGTTTTGATTATAGATAGTGGCAATGGTTACCCAACACTGTAAATGTATTTAATACCACCAAATCAAACACTGATAAATAGTTAACATGATAAATATGTTATACATATTTTACCACAGTGAAAAAAGAAAGGGAAAATGCCTTAAGATCAAGAGCGCTAGCATCAGTTTAGACTTGGATAATATCTATGGCCACTCCTTGCCTGGGAACAGTGTTTGTTGGGTGGGAGTTAGGATTTAGGGATGGGAGTAAACTTGATGGGTGGCCCCATTCAGGCTGCCAAAATGGTGAAAAATTGTTTCCCCAAAGAAAAATCAAGAGAAAAGTGAGGAAACAAAAGCAAATGTTTACTGCAGAGTTATTTGAATGGAGATTATTTCTTAGTATCCACACACTGCTAATCTCTTAAATTCTCAACTGCATTAACAAAAGAATGAGTCAACTGACCCCAGCAAACATAATTTGTATTTGCTGATTTAAAATATCACTTGCCCTTGGCAATTTGACATGGGCCTCATTAAGTCACCTAGAGTGAGGGTCTTCTTACAGAAGGAATAAAAACCTGCTGTCCCCAAAATGAGTGATTTCTGAAAAATTTTATTTGAATTTGTTTAACGGAAACAGACACTATCCATTACACTTTAGGCCTCACAACCCCTCTAAGATCTTATACTTGACTCAGCTCATTCATTGGTGTGATCTACTTGGTCTATGTAGATTTTTAAGCAGCAACCCTGAGCTTACGGTGAGTTGGCAAGCACGTGTGAGAAAGATCATGTTGTCTTAAGCAACTTTGATTCCAAGAGAAGGAGAGTAATATGAGTACTCCAGTCCAGTCACCTGATGAGAGATTACTGAAGGGTGAACTTGTATCTTCAAAGCATTGGAGGTAGAAGGATGATGGGCAGAAGGATGTCCCAGAATCACCCCAGGTACTGTTCTCTGCCTGTCACACTTTCCAGATCTTCTCTCAGCTCTTCTCTCACTTATTTTCTCCATAGCACTTATTACTCCTTTCAGTGGTATGTATTTATTTCATTATGGTTTTTTTTTCCTCACATAGGATGTGCCTAGAATAAGAGGAGTTTTTTTCCACTGCTCTACTTGAAGTATCTAATACAGTTTAGGCACACTTAGCTAGCACAAAATAGGTGGACTATAAATATTTGGTGAAAGAATAAATTCAAATCCGTATTCTTAAAAATCAACCTTCTTAAACTACCTCCAACACCTCCCTCCTCCACAAAATGAAAAATATGTTAGAGTCAGAGGGTTTCATATGGTACTATCTACTGCCTTCTATTATAGCAGACGAACAGATACAACAAAAAATGTTATGTTTGTTCACTTAGATGTCTTTCCACTGAATTCTCAACTCTTCAAAAACAGGGAATGTGAAAACTCTTTCAGTGAATATTTATAGAAGGGATGAGATAAAGCATGATTTGAGAAGTGAACTCTAAGAGTAAACAATAAAAAATAAACTTCAGGTAGAATGTAATGCTTTTCTTCTCTTGCTAGCCATTAAATTCAAGAAAGTACATTGGTCTTGATTTGTTGCCCTAGTTATTTAAGCTTTTTGCTTCCAGCAGAGGATATCTAGATTAAAAGATAAAGGTTGAGATAAAGATGGATTATAGAATGCCAGAGATAATTGTTATTGTCTTTTCAACAGTTCCAGTATAGTAGGATCTAAATTAATCCCGGATTACTAATATTTATTGTCAGTCATATAAGAGATAACACAAAGGCCATATTAAAATTTTTGATCTTCATAAACTTGCCTCCAAAGTTCAAGCAAGTTCGAGAATATATGGATAAAAGAAACACAAGTACATTTTTTTAAATGTTATTAAGAAAGCTGACTTTTCCCTAAGTTTCAAGAGGAATAAATTTATCATTTAGCAAATTTAGAAAATAAATGTGTATGTATTCATCAACATATATGTGTATAGAGTTTAATATTTTCCACATTATTTAATATTTATATAT
>NW_016815431.1:297943-301288 GCF_001698545.2 Rhinopithecus bieti
TTATATATTTTAATATATTTATAATATATTTAGTATTAATTATTAAATTCTTGTTTTCTCATTTTATTAAATATTCTTTAAAATTACAATTACTGTTTATTATTTCAATATTTGCATTATTCATTTATTCAGTCCCTTATTGTAGGGCTTTTACAACCTAAGAGACTGCAAGAAACGTCCAGTAATCTCTACTTTTGTTTGTGTTCCCCACCACTTTTCAATGTGACTTTGAAGCTTCTCTTATCAAAAGATGCAAACTATTTCCCCCACTTGTCTTTGATTAACAGGCTAGTGTAGTGGTGGTGGCTAGTGTAGTGGTGGTATCTCACTGTGGCTTTGATTTGGATTTTTCCAATGACTAATGATGTTAAACATTTTTTTTTTATGTGATTATTGATCATTTGTGTATCTTCTTTGGAAAAACTGTCTATTCAAGTCTTTTGCTCACTTTTAATTGAGTCGTTTCTTTTGTTATTGAGTTGTAGGAATTCTGTACATATTCTGGATATGAGTTTCTTTTTAGATATATGTTTTTTCTGTCATTCTGTTGGTTTTCTTGATAGTGCTTTATCATTACCAAGTGTCAATGCTAATTTTAAAATTTTGATGAAATCTAATTTATTTATTTTTTTTTTTTTTTTTTTGAGACGGAGTCTTGCTCTGTGGCCCCCCGGGCTGGAGTGCAGTGGCCGGATCTCAGCTCACTGCAAGCTCCGCCTCCCGGGTTTACGCCATTCTCCTGCCTCAGCCTCCCAAGTAGCTGGGACTACAGGCGCCCACCACCTCGCCTGGCTAGTTTTTTTTTGTATTTTTTAGTAGAGACGGGGTTTCACCATGTTAGCCAGGATGGTCTCGATCGCCCGTCTCGGCCTCCCAAAGTGCTGGGATTACAGGCTTGAGCCACCGCGCCCGGCCTAATTTATTCATTTTTAAATTACTTGTAGTTTTATTACCATACTTAGAGACCATGACCAAATCTAAGGTCATGACGATTTTTTCTTATGCTTTCTTGTAAAAATATTGTAGTTTTAACTTTAAATTCAGTTATGTAACTCTTCTAAACAATTTTTGCAAAGCATGCATTCCTTGGTGTGTTTGGCCACTGAAGTTTCTGTTCTGTTATATTTGTGATCATCCTGACAAGCAGTTCTTTAAATGTCTGACTCCAAGATGAGAAAGAACATTAAAAAGATGCTGTCTCCTTAAATCTGACAGATACTTCTCAGGAATTCTGCTTCAGCTGAGAGGACCAAAACCAAGGCAAGCATTTGGGCAGGTTCCTCAGGGAAGTGGTGCCAGACCAACCTAAACACACAACTCCAAATGTTTAGAGGAGAAGGTCTCCACTGCCTGTCCTGGCACCAGACAGCGACTCCAAAATATGGGATGCTAACCCCACAACCTTGAAGGGGCTAAGAAATGGGAGATGATTGTGGGTTCTAGCATGAGCACGCTGGTCACTTATATGTGATCAGCAACCTTTCCCTCCATTGAGCACTGCTCTGGCTGCTATAAGTGTTAGATCAGGTTCCAGAACTCCAGTGAAATTGATCCAAATCACTATTTTCAGCTCAGTGATTTATTTGGGGGAGGAATCAATTTCTCCATTGCATCATAAAATTTTCTACTTTGCTATTGTGTGACATTACTCCTCTCACATTTTTAAATTAAACATTTTGAGATAACTGTTGAGTCACATGAAGTTGAAATAAATAATACAGAGAAATCCCATGTATTTATTTATCCAGTTTCAACTTCTGGTAGCATGTTGTAGAACTGTAGTGCAAAATTACAAGTGGAATATTGGCACTGGTACAGTCAAGATGTAGAACATTTCCATAATACAAGAATTACTCATGTGGTCTTCAAATAGCCACATCTACTTCCCTTTAGCTCTCAACCCTTCTGAACCCCTGGTAATTACTATTCTGTTCTCCATTTCTATAATTTTGTCATTTCATCATTTGACCATTATTCCACAATTTTCTCAACCTCAAAATAAGAATAATATTACTTACTTCCCAGTGTAACTTCACATAGTATACTTCAAATGTATTTGAGTACTTATCTTACACATATTAAGTACTCCAATAAATGTTAGCTGTAATTATTGACACCATTATTACTATGGTCAGAAACATAGCCTTAGGGTATCAATACCAGGGATAAAGTATTGTCATTGGAAAAAAGTTAAAGAATATGGATTTGGCTTTAACTTTTTCTTAACTAACTAGAAGGTATCCTCCATTATGTCATAATATTTCTAAATCTCACTTTCTCCACATTTAGAATGGAAATAAGAAAGTTATTTTACATTCAATGTTTTTGTGGTGATTAAATGTACAACGTTTATATAGGTTGAACCAGTCAGCTTTCTTTCCCCTTTTATTATTCACTGGCAATGTATGAGAGTTAAAGGTTAAATCTATTGTCAACCTACAATGTACCCATTAGCAGAGGTACACAGGGAAGAACATACTATACAACTCTTTAATGAAATTCTTACCCTCTGCCTCATGACAGAGAAGGACAATATTTTGAAAATGCTTATTCTATCTCTTCTATGCTTTTTCTGGGAAAGCAAGTTGGTACACCACCTTGGGAAGGCTATATGTTAGGTCTATTGAATTAGGCCATTCTTGCTTGCTACAAAGAAATACCTGAGACTGAGTAATTTGTAAAGAAAAGAGGTTTAATTGACTCATGTTTCTGCAGGCTGTACAGAAAGCATGGTGCTGGCGTGTGCTTGGCTTCTGGAAGCTTTTATTCAGGGTGGAAAGCAAAGTAGGGAGAAGACACATCACATGGCAAATGCAGGAGCAAAAGACAGTGACTTAGCGGGGAGGTGCAACACACATTTGTTTAAATGACCTGGTCGCATGTGAACTCTCATGATCCAAATCCTCATGATCCAAATACCTCTCACTAGGTCTACCTCCAACATTAAGAATTGCATTTCAACATGAAATCTGAGTGGAGATAAATATACAAATGATATAATTTCATCTCTGGCCCCTCCCAGATCACATGTTCTTCTCGTATTGAAAAATACCGTCATGCCTTCCCAATAGTTCTTTAAAGTCTTAACTTGTTTTAATGTTTTTTTGGTTTTTTTTTTGAGATGGAGTCTCGCTCTCACCCAGGCTGGAGCACAGTGGCACGATCTCGGCTCACTGCAAGCTCTACCTCCTGGGTTCACGCCATTCTCCTGCCTCAGCCTCCCGAGTAGCTGGGACTACAGGCGCCCGCCACCACGCCCGGCTAATTTTTTTTGTATTTTTAGTAGAGATGGGGTTTCACTGTGTTAGCCAGGATGGTCTCCATCTCCTGACCTCGTGATCTGCC
>NW_016815431.1:301446-310458 GCF_001698545.2 Rhinopithecus bieti
GCCCGGCTAATTTTTTTTGTATTTTAGTAGAGATGGGGTTTCACTGTGTTATCCAGGATGGTCTCCATCTCCTGACCTCGTGATCTGCCCACCTCGGCCTCCCAAAGTGCTGGGATTACAGGCGTGAGCCACCGAGCCCGGCCTAACTTGTTTTAATGTTAATTCAGAAGTCCAAAGTCCCAAGTCTCATCTGAGATAAGGTAAGTCCCTTCCATCTATGAGCCTGTAAAACCAAAAACAAGTTCTTTACTTCTAAGATAAAATGGTGGTATAGGTAGTATAGGGTAAACATTGCCATTCCAAAAGGGAGAAATCAGTCAAAATAAAGGGCTGCGGGCCCCACATGGGTTCAAAACCTACCATGGCAGTCATTAATCTTAAAGAGTCAAAATAATTTTCTTTGACTCCATGTCCCACATCCAGGGCACACTGGTGCAAGGGGCAGCTCCATCCCTGTGGCTTTGCAAGGTTTAGCCCCTGTGGCTGCTCTCACAGGTTATTGAGTGCATGAGGCTTTTCCAGGTGCAGGGTGCAAGCTGCCAGTGGATCTATCATTCTGTGATTCTTTCCTACAGCTCCAATAGGCAGTACCTGGGGGGATGCTGTGTGGGGGCTCTAAACCCACATTTTCCCTCTGCATTGTCCCATTAGAGGTTCTCTGTGTGGCTTCAGCATGCTTCTGCCTGGGCACCCAGGGTTTCTCATACATCCTCTGAAATCTAGGTCGAGGTCAAGTCTCCTTAATTCATGCACTCTGCACACCCAGGGTTAATAACACATGGAAGTTGCCAAGGCTTATGGCTTGAATTTTCCAAAGTGACAGCTCTAGGTGTACCTCGGCCCTTTGAGCTCCAACTGAAGTGGAATGCCTGGGATCTCGGAAGCAGTGTCCCAAGGCTGTGCAGGGCAGCAGGGGCCCTAAGCCACGCCCAGGAAACCATTCTTCCCTTCAAAGTCTCTGGGCCTGTGATGGGAGGGGCTGCTGTGAAGGTTCCTAAAATGCCTTTGAAGTCATTTCCACGATTGTCTTGGATATTAGCACTTGGCTTTTTTTTAGTTATGCAAATTTCTCTAGCAAGTGATTGTTCCACAGCATGTTTGAATTCCTTTCCCAAAAAGCTTTTTCTTCTTCTGCCATGTGGCCACAAAAAAACTTTTTCTTTTTCTGCCACATGGCCAGGCTGCAAACTTTCCAAACTTTTATGCTCTGCTTCCCTTTTAAATGCAACTTCCAACTTTAAGTCATTTTTCTGCTCCCGTATATGAGTATAGCTCATTAGAAGCAGCCAGGCAACATCTTGAACTCTTTCCTGCTTAGACATTTCCTCTGCCAGATACTCTAAATAATCACTGTTTAGTTCAAACTTCCACAGATCCTCAGGGCATGAACAGAATGCAGCCACGTTCTTTGCTAAGGCATAACAGGCATAACAGGCATGATCTTTGCTCCGGTTCCCAATATATTTTTCATTTCCATCTGAGACCTCACTAACTATCAGCAGTTTGGTCACAACCATTTAACTAGTCTCTCAGAAGTTTCAGACTTTCCCTCATCTTTCTGTCTTCTTCTGAACCCTCCAAACTCTTCCAACCTCTGTCTTTTTCCCGGTTCCAAAATTACTTGCACATTTTCAGAAATATTTATAGAAATGCCCCCCTC
Source organism: Rhinopithecus bieti (assembly GCF_001698545.2). NCBI lineage: Eukaryota > Metazoa > Chordata > Mammalia > Primates > Cercopithecidae > Rhinopithecus > Rhinopithecus bieti. The sequence goes on from NW_016815431.1 coordinate 303,107, forward strand.
TTGGTAGCAATTTTCTTCATTAGGTTGTTCTTGCATTGCTGTAAAGAAATAACTGAGACTGGGTAATTTATAAAGAAAGAAGGTTTAATTGGTTCATGGTTCTACAGGTTTTACAGGAAGCATAGTGGTGATATCTGCTCAGCTTTTGGGGTGACCTCAGAAGCTTACAATCATGGCACAAGGTGAAAGGGGAGCAGACACATCACACAGCAAAAGCAAGAGCAAGAGGGAGAGTTGGGGGGGAGGTGCCACATAAACAACAAAACCTCAGGAGAACTCACAGCAAGAGCTGGCTTAGTATGGCCCAAGCCATTTGTGAAGGATCTGCCCCTATGAACCGAACACCTCCCATTAGGCCCCAGTTCCAGAATTGAGGATTACTATTCAACATGAGATTTGAGTGGGGATGAATACACAAACTGTATCACCTATCAAAATGAAAAATCTACAAACTTGTATTTCTATGAATTCTATTTTCAGGTATTCATTATATAGACAGTTTTACAAGTGTAAAAGAGTTATATTTTATTTTATTGCTTATTTGTAAGAGCTCTGTACGTATTGTAGATACAAATCCCTTCTCAGGTATATAATATGCACATGTTTTCTCCCAATCAATGAGATAATAAACATCCTTTTAATAAAAGTTTATTTCTATAAATTTAAGGGGTACATGTATAATTTTGTTATATGAATATATTGCATAGTGCTGAAGTCTTGACTTTTAGTGTACCCATCACCTAAATAATGTACATTGTACTGCTAAGTAATTTGTTATCTCCCTTCCTCCTTTCAAGCCCTAGCCTTCTGAGTTTCCAACGTCTATCATTCCACACTCTTTTGTCCATGTATACACATCATTTAGCTCCTGCTTACAAGTGAGAACATGCAGAATTTGACTTTCTGTTTCTGAGTTGTTTGCCTTAAGACAATGGCTTCCAGTTCCATCCATTTTGCTGCAAAACACATTATCTCACTCTTTTATATGGCTGAATAGTATTCCATTGCGTATATATACACAATATTTTCTTTATCCAGTCATCCATCAGTGGACACTTGATTCCATATCTTTGCTATTGTGAACAGCACAGCGATAAATATACAAGAACAGGTATCTATTTTATATAATTATTTCTTTTCCTTTGAGTAGTTACCAAGTAGTGGGATTGCTGTTACATGCTAGTTGTATTTTTAGTTCTTTGAGAACTCTCCATACTGTTTTCTTTAGAAGTTGCACTAATTTACATTACCACCAACCCTTTTCTTTGCAACCTCACTAAGGTTATTTTTGACTTCTTAGTAACAGCTCTTTTCACTGGTGTAAAGTGATATCTCATCGTGGTTTCACTTTGCCTTTACATTATGATTAATGATGTCGAGAATTTTTTCATTTGCTTGTTGATCATTTGTTTTCTTTTAAAAAATACATATTTATGGCCTTTGTCCACTTTTAATTGGGGCTATTTTGTTGCTGTTGTTGCTGGAGTTGTTTGAGTTCCTTGTAAATTCTAGATATTAGTCCCACATTGGATGCATAGTTTGCAAATATTTTCGCCCATTCTGCTGGCTATCTGTTCACTCTGTTCATTATTTCTTCTGCTGTACAGAAGCTTTTTAGTTTAATAAAGTCAAGTTCCATTTGTCTATTTTTGTTTTTGTTGTTTGTGCTTTTGAGGTCTTAGTCATGAATTCTTTTCTTAGATCAATATCCAGAAGAGTTTTCCCTTGGTGTTATTCTAGTACTTTTCTAGTCTTGGGTCTCAAATTTAAGTCTTTAATACATCTTGGGTCGGTTTTTGTGTTTCGTAAAAGATAGGAATCCATTTTTATTATTCTGCATATGGCAATCCAATTTTCCTACGATTTATTGAAAAAAATGTCCTTTCCCCAGTGTATATTTTGTTAACTTTGTCAAAAATCAGTTGCCTGTAGATATCTGGTTTTATTTCTGGGTTCTCTATTCTGTTCCATTGATTTATGTGTCTATTTTTACACAAGTACCATGCTGTTTTGGTTACTATTGCCTTCTACTATAATTTGAAGTCAGGTAATGTGATGCCTTCAGCTTTGTTCTTTTTGCTTATGAATGCTTTGGCTCTTCAGGCTCCTTTTAGTTTCACATAAATTTTAGAATTCTTTTCTTCTAATTCTGTAAAACCGATGTTTGTATTTTGTATAGATGACATTGAATCTGTAGATGTTTGAGACAATATGATCATTTTAGTTTTTTTTTAACTTTTATTTTAGGTTTGGGGGTACATGTGAAGGTTTGTTACATAGGTAAACATGTATCTCTGGGATTTGTTGCACATATTATTTTTTCACCCAGGTATTAAGTCCAGTACCCATTAATTATATTTTCTGTTCCTCTTCTACCTCCCACCCTTCCCTCTCAAATAGACTCCAGTGTCTGTTGTTTCCTTCTTTGTGTTGATAAGTTCTTATCATTTCGCTCTCACTCATAAGTGAGAACATGCAGTATCTGGTTTTCTGTTCTTGTATTAGTTTGCTAAGGATAATAACCATGTTCCCACAAAAGACATGATGTCATTCTTTTTTATGGCTGCATGGTATTCCATGAAGTATATGTACCACATTTTCTTTATCCAACTTGTCACTGATGAACATTTAGGTTGATTCCATGTCTTTGATAATGTGAATACTGCTGCAATGAACATTTTCACACCTGTGTCTTTATGGTAGAATGATTTATATTTCTCTGGGTATATATCCAGGACTGGGATTGCTGGGTCAAATGGTAGTTCTTCTTTTAGCTCTTTGAGGAATCAATGTACTGATTTCCACAATAGTTTAAAGGATCAATATTACTAAAATAGCATATTACCCAAAATAATGTACAGATTCAATGCTATTCCTATCAAACTACCAATGATATTCTTCACAGAAGTAGAAAAAGATATTTTACAATTTACATGAAACCAAAAAAGAGCCCAAATAGCCAAGGCAAAACTAAGAAAAATAAAAAAACAAAGCTGAAGACATCCTGTTACCTGACTTCAAACTACACTACAAGGCTACAGACTACAGTAGCCAAAACAGCATGGTACTGGTATAAAAACAAGTATGCAGACCAATGGAACAGAATAGAGAGCCCAGAAATAAGGTCGCATATCCACAACCATCTGATCTTTAACAAAGCTGACAAAAACAAGCAATAAGGGACTGAAATGTAAAACCCAAATATAAAAACCCTGGAAGACAACCTAGGCAATACCATCCTGGACATAGGAATGGGCAAAGATTTCACAGCAAAGACACTGAAAGCGGTAGCAACAAAAACAAAAATTGACAAGTGGAATCTAATCAAACTGAAGAGCATCTGCACAGCAAAACAAACTATCAACAGAGTACACAGACATCCTACAGAATGAGACAAAATATATGGAAGCTATGCATCTGACAAAGATCAAATATCCAGCATCTATAAGGAACTTTAACACATTTACAAGAGAGAAACAAACAACTCCATTAAAAAGCAGACAAAGAGCATGAACAGAAATTTCTCAAAAAAAGACATACACGTGGACAACAAGCATATTGTAAAAAGCTCAGTATCAGTGATCACTAGAAAAATACAAATCAAAGCCACAATGATCATTTAACAATAGCAATTCTTCCGTTTCATAAGCATGGGATATTTTACCATTCGTTTGCGTCATCTACAATTTCCTTCATCAATGTTTTGTATTTTTCCTTGTAGAGATCTTTAACCGTCTTGGTTTCTAGATATTTTTGTTGTGGTGGTGGTGGTTAAAACAGAATTATCTTCTTTATTTGATTTTAAGCTTGATAGTTATTGGTGTATAAAATTCTACTGATATTTGTATGTTGGTTCTATATCCTGAAAACTTACTGAATTTTAAAATCAAATCTAAGATATTTTGGTGGAGTCTTTAGGGTTTTTTAAATGTAAGATCACATTGTCAGCAAATAGAGATCATTTGACTTTCTCTGTTTCCAATTTGGTTACCTTTTATTTCTTTCCCTTACCTGATTGCTCTGGCTAGGACTTCTAGGACTATGTTGAATGGGAGTAATGAAATTGACCAAACAAGATAAGGACGTCCTTATCTTGTCTTAGTTTTTAGGGGGAATTCTTTCAACTTTTACCCATTCAGTGTGATGTTGGCTGACGGTTTATTGTGTATGGCCTTTATTATGTTGAGATATGTTCCTTCTAGGCCTAGAAGGCAATACCAAAAGGCACTGTAGAAATGATATAAAACACTGAAATTTAAAACATGCCCTGAATGACCATTGCGTCAATGATGAAATTAATATGGAACTTAAAATAATTTTTAATTATTGAATGAAATGAAAGCATAACATACCAGAATATTTAGGATACAGCAAAAGCAGTACCAAGTGAAAAGTTTATAGCATTTTGTGATGCCTACATGAAAAATACAGAAAGATTACAAATTAACAGCCTAATGTCACACCTTAAGGAACTAGAAAAACAAAAATGAATCAAATCCAAAGCTAGCAGTAGAAAAGAAATAACAAAGATCAGAGTAGAACTAAATGAAAATGAGACCAAGAAAATAATGCAAGGATTTGTGAAACCAATAGTTGGTTCTTTAAAAAGATAAACAAAATTGGCCAGGCACAGTGGCTCACACCTGTAATCTCAGCACTTTGGAAGGCCAAAGTGAGTGGATCACAAGGTCAAGAGATCGAGACCATCCTTGCTAACATGGTGAAACCCCATCTCTACTAAAAATACAAAAAATTAGCTGAGTGTGGTGGCAGGCGCCTGTAGTCTCAGCTACTAGGGAGGCTGAGGCAGGAGAACGGCACGAACCCTGGAGGTGGAGCTTGCAGTGAGCCGAGATCATGCCACTGCATTCCAGCCTGGGTGATAGAGCGAGACTCTATCTCAAAAAAAAAAAAAAAAAAAAAAAAAAAAAAAGATAAAATTGATAACTCACTAGCTGGACTAACCAAGAAAAGAAGAGAGAAAATCCAAATAAACACAATCAGAAATGAAAAGAAAACATTACAACATATATCACAGAAATACAAAAGATTATCAGAGACTCTTATTCACAACTATACATTCACAAACTAGAAAACCTAAAAGAAATGGATAAATTCTTGGAAACATACAAATGCCAAGATTGAACCAGGAGCAAATAGAAATCCTGAACNGCCTGTAGTCTCAGCTACTAGGGAGGCTGAGGCAGGAGAACGGCACGAACCCTGGAGGTGGAGCTTGCAGTGAGCCGAGATCATGCCACTGCATTCCAGCCTGGGTGATAGAGCGAGACTCTATCTCAAAAAAAAAAAAAAGATAAAATTGATAACTCACTAGCTGGACTAACCAAGAAAAGAAGAGAGAAAATCCAAATAAACACAATCAGAAATGAAAAGAAAACATTACAACATATATCACAGAAATACAAAAGATTATCAGAGACTCTTATTCACAACTATACATTCACAAACTAGAAAACCTAAAAGAAATGGATAAATTCTTGGAAACATACAAATGCCAAGATTGAACCAGGAGCAAATAGAAATCCTGAACAGACCAATAAATAGTATTGAGATTGAACCCGTAATAAAAATCTCCCAACAAAATAAAGCCCAGGACCAGGTGTATTCACAGCATAAGTTCTATCAAATGTACAATGAAGAACTGGTACCTCCTCCTGAAACTATTTCAAAAAATTAAGGAAGAGGGAATTACCCCTAATTCATTCTAGGAAGCCAGTATCTATCATCCAAGACAATGATACAACAACAACAACAACAAAAATTGAAAATCAATATCCTTGATGACCATAGATGCAAAAATTCTCAACAAAATACTAGCAACCAAGTCCACCAGCATATCAAAAAAATCAAGATCAAACTCATGATGAAGTGGGTTCTATTCCAGGGATGAAAGGATGCTTCAACCTACAAAAATCAATAAATATGATTCATCACATAAACAGAAAATTAAAGACAAAAACTATCTGATCATCTCAACAGATGCAGAGAAAGTATTTGATAAAACTCAACATCCTTTCCTCCATGATACAAACCATTTACTTTTAACACGAATCTTTATATTTAAAGTGGGTTTCTTGTCAATCACATATAATTGGGTGGTGGTTCTTTTTTTATCCACTCTGACAATGTATGTCTTTTAATTGGTGTAATGTGACCAGCCACATTTAAAGTAATTATTGATATAGCTGCATTAATATCTATCATATTTGTAACTGTTTCCTATTTGTTGTACTTTATCTTTTCCTTTATTTTTCTTTTGATCTCGCTTTAATTGAGCATTTTATATACTTCCATTTTATCACTTCCTTCAGCATATCAGTAATGGTACTAACAAAATACTACTTTTCCTAAAGTTTCCAGTATACATTTCTAACTAATCTAAATTTAACTTCAAATAACATAACATCACCTCACATGTAATGCAAGTGCCTCATAATAATATTCTCAATCCCTCCCTCCTGTCCTTTGTGAATTGCTTCATTTCTTACTTATTTATGTTATTATCACCTAATGCATTGTTACTATTATTGCTTTAAACAAAGTTACCTTTCATATCAATTAAAACCAAAAAATGAACTATTTTATTTTACCTTCATTTATTCTTTCTCTGATGCCCTGCCTTTCTTTATGTAAGTCCAATTTTCTGACATCATTTCTCTCCTGCTCAAAGATCTTTTATTATTATTATTATTATTATTATTATTATTATTATTATACTTTAAGTTCTAGGGTACATTGCATAACGTGCAGGTTTGTTACATAGGAACACCTGTGCCATGTTGGTTTACTGCACCCATCAACTCATCATTTGCATTAGGTATTTCTCCTAATGCTATCCCTCCCCTAGCCCCTCACCCCCCAGCAGGCCCCAGTGTGTGATGTTCCCCTCCAAAGATCTTTTAAATGTCATGCACAGCAGATCTGCTGGTTACAAGTGCACTCAGCTTTTGTCAGATAAAGTTATTATTTCTCTTTAACTTTGGAAGGATACTTTTCACTGGATATAGAACTCTAGGCTGGTGTTTGTTTCCTTTCAACGCTTTAAATATTTCACTCCACTTTGTTTTTGCTTGCACTGTTTTTGACAAAAAGTCTGCTATTCCTGTTCCTATTCCTGATCAGTAGGTATTTAATTTCTCTGACTTCTTTCAAGGTGTTCTCTTTGTAAGGCCTCTGAGCCCAAGCCTGCAGGTATACATCCAGATGGCCTGAAGCAACTGAAGAATCACAAATGAAGTGAAAATGACCAATTCCTGCCTTAACTGTTGACATTAGCTTGTGAAATTCCTCCTCCTACACAATGAATCTCAGGAACCCCCCCCCCCCCCCCA